>NC_072737.1:8536470-8618853 GCF_026930045.1 Uloborus diversus
TTAATTTGAATCCCGAAGAATATAGTTAAATTTTTCAGAAAAGTAATTAAAAAAAATGTGTTTGTCCATCAGTCAGATATTGCGACTGTAAAGAATGGGTTCCTTTTTTAGGTTCCTTAGAATCATGTTCTTTAATTATCTTAGAATCATGTAGTCAGTGTTCTTTTTACTGTAGAAACAGCTATAATTCGTAAAATCGAAACTGCATACTGGCTAATGAAATAATAATCCCGATAGTTTTTTTTTTTTTTTTCATGCAACACTCCAAAATTATTTTATTTCTCTAAAATACTTTTTCAACGTCAAGATGTGTGATTTAACATTAATTTACGTATTTTAGTAAAAATTAGCTACTTTACATTAACATTATGTTTCTTATGATAATTTGGTATGTAATCTAAAAGTAAAAAATCAAGTCATTTTCCAGTTCTATTAACATGTGCCAATTACTGGATCACAAAGTGTCATACACTGGGGTATCAGGTGCCAATTACTGGTGATTTTGGTAACTTTTTATCTATATTTTTATAAAAATATCAATTCAAATATTTTTTTTTATTTTAGTGAGCTAAATAGATGCACATATGTGCATTCTTTAATAAAAAATTTTTGCAAGTGAATATTTTTTTTTCCAATTTATGAAAAAGAGGTAAGTTTAAGGACAAACTCTTAAAGTGCGAATTACTGGGGTCGTTTCCTTATGTGCAATTACTCTGAATTGAGAGTTATTTTAACTAAATGTACCTAAGCGAATTCATTCGCAAATGTTTCTTATTTCGATTTTAGTATGAATAAAAACCTTAAAGGATAACCCGCGATGCTTGCAACACTGCAACTCATAGAAACGTGAATTATTTTTGTGTATCTGCATTACCCCCTTGAATTCAAAAACTAGTTTTCTCGCTAGCGCATCTGTTATGATTCGTTTGAATGAATTTCGAAGCATTAACATTCTGTGACTCTTAAAGGGATCTAAGGACCCTTAACCTTCAAAATTTTTGACTTTCTAAAAAACATAAATGTTATGCATAATTTAATTCTGAACAATTTGATACCTTTTTTACGCAAAAATCTTTTCAAGTTATCGAAAAAATATGTAAACTTTCCCCATAGAGATTTAAGTTAATAGCAGCTGTTTAAACCTCTTTTTCTCAGGTTGCGTTTTCTCAGGTTTCTCATTTTGCGTGCGTGATATCTCGGAAAGTTTCTTATATGTTTCCATAAAACTTTTAAGGCATGTTTTTCTGGTTTATTTTTATGATCTGAACCTAAATTTCTTAATTTTTTTTAATTTTGTAAGTTAATACCAAAAGTTTCCAAACTTTTGGATGAAAATATTTCTTTAAATATTAACTTTAATTTTTTAGTTAAAATTTAGGTTCAGATCATAATAATAAATCAGACAAATATGTCAATCAAGCGCGCAAAACGAGATACCGGCACTTGAAAGAAAGAGGCTTAAACAGCTGATGTAAACATAAATCTCTAAGGGGAAAGTTAACACATTTTTACGATAACTTGAAAAGTTTTTTGCGTATGGTAATAAATAACGTATCAAATTGTTCAGAAATTATGCATAACATATATTTTTTCCAGAAAATCGAAAATATTGAAGGTTAAAGGTCTTTAGACCCCTTAATGTTTTACAATTTCTAAGGCTAATAGAATGTTTTATACGTTATCCTTTGCGGCATTAAACACATGTAAAGTTTTTGGCAATTCTTATGCTATCCCCGCGATTTTTTTTTTTTTTTTTTTTTGATTTTTTTTTTTTGTTTTAAGTGGTTCCAGCCCTTTGCATTTAGTTTAAAAAGAACCTTCAGCCATTTTGTAATTGTAATAGCGGGATAATCGGTGTTTGTTTTTAGGTATCTATATACATAATGGGCTACTTCTGTATAAGAATGTAAGTATGTCTGGGATAATCGTGAAAACTTCTGAACCGATTTTAACCATTTTTTCACCATAGATAGCTACACTATCGGGGAACAACTTAGGCTATAATTTATTTCTAAAACACTTACTTTTAAAAAGTTATTATGGAAAACAGTAAATTTCATGCAATTTCAGCATTAAAGGATTAAATATAAAACCCATTGTTGCAAAAATTCGTTGCCTTTCAGCAGCTATATTAATAGTAATCATAACGAAAGTTATGAATAAAGGCTTCTCTGGAGCAAGTGGAATTTATTCACTACTAGCCGGGTACCAGGCGCTGCCAGGGCATTTAATTCAATAAAAATATTTATTTTTTTTTGCAAATGCTACGTCTTGCACATACGGGATCATACGAGAGTTTTTTTTTTATTTTAGATACTTGTTTTTATGAATAGAAATGAATTCTAAATTTTTGATAGGTTGTATAGATAGATAGAAGCAGCCTCAGACGACATTCTTGGCGTGGGAAGATGAATGGCACAAAACAGAGGTGGAGATAGATATAGAAAATATTTTATTCATATTGATAAAAGTAGATATATATTGATTAATAACCGCAGCCAACTTTATTTAAACAGCCGCTAAAGGCGGAAATTTTGGCGTAAAATAGGTGACAAGAAGGCCAAACAGTCACCGTAGGCGGTTGCTTGAATAGAAAGGATAATGGCGTAAAAAGGTAAACCAGCTGAGTAGCTGTAGGTGGATAGTATAAGAATAGAACAGTACGAAACATAAACTGGTGGCGAATTCAAACTATTGGTTTAAAAAAATAATATATGTATGATTATTCGTAAGTTATAGCCTGTGTCACTCAGTAAGAATGCACCTTTCACATAGTGAAAGAATTTTTCAAATAGTTGCAATGGTTCCTGAGATTACCTCGAACATATAAACATACAAAAATACGGTCTCTCTCTTTATAATATTAGAGTGGATTTTTTGCATTTCAACACTATTTTTAGTTTTTGACCGTAATTTGTATTTTCTCATACAAAAAAAGCACATTTCATTTTGCCCCCATGTACGGAGCAAACTGAAAAAATAAAAGCTTTTTCTATGAAATATTTTCTTTTTATTTACCTAGTTATTTTTATCAAGCGAGTGAATGAATAAGTGAATTAATAATAAAACAATAAACGATTTAATGAACACAAATTTACATAAGAACAAAATGAGTAAATACATGAACGAATAAGTAAAGAAACGTTAATCAATTAATGTTAGAAAACGTAAATGTATTAAGGGAACTACTTAAAATGGATGTGGTCTATCACAAGATAAGAAAATCACAACAAATTCAAAACGAAATATCGTTTTATTACGAAGTTATGACACAATAAAGGTTACAAAACCGTAAGTTGTCTTGTATAGCTGCTAGAGGGGGCTATACAAAACACGGCGTGATATGGAGTGAAATAGGTTATCTATGCCCACTGGGACTAAATCGAGATTCATCGTTGAAGATAACACCCAGCTAATCAACTGCAGTGAAAATCCATTTGACGAAAATCCAATCCATCGCAATGGACGCCCGTTCGAGATACCAACGTCTTTCAGTGTACTCAGGATTGTTTTCTTGGTACCATCAGTTTCTTGGAAGGTGTTAAACGGCATTGAACTAATGTTAGCGACCTTGTTGATACAAGTGGTCGCTCTTATGATGTGCGATCTTCGCGCTCAGTTCTGTTTATAGAATGCCTTAACCGACCGCAATGGAGTGATTCATTTTTTTAAGCTACTACCATATCTCTCTGAAAGTGGTAGCGGCAGCTACGCGTATAAACAACTTGCTTCTCTGAGACCTACTGTACTCCCCTTTAAAAAGTCCAACAATTGTTCGTATGCCTCTTAAAGTTCGTCATAGTTACAAAAGCGTCCAACTCGAGTTTAATTTGAAGTGCCCTTTGACACAACACACTTTCACACTTTCAATCATACCTATCTGTGCATCTTGTATGCGTATAGCGCGCTACCCTTTCATCACAGGCGACGAAATTTAAATCATCTCTTGCCAGACTACATTCCTGCCGAGTTTGTTGGTTGCAGCTCAAATTATTCTTGATGCATACATTTTTTGTGACAAAGAGAATTTCAACTTCTGAAGACAGTCCAGTTTGCGCAACTTCATCACGCTCAGTGATTCTGATTTTGAGCGGAAAATTTTAAGTTTCAGTCCAAGCATTAGAAAAAGTCCAATGAGATTCAAAAATAGCAGTAAAAAATAGTTGTTCGTTACTCTACAGTCTAAAGCGCCTTCTATCGGCATTGTTTAAACTACACCTTCAAAATTTATTTTCAAGAAAATACTAATAAAAAGAATAATTCTAGCGAAAACCACAAACGAATCAACCAAAATTTCCGTTTTTTGTGATTATTTAAAATTTTGGACCCTAAACTTTAATGGCGCCTATCTCCTTCGTAAGACGTTTGGGACCCTTATTTTGCCATTATATTGTTTGTCTTGATATATACTATCACCCCTTAAAAATTTGCCCAAGTGTTCAGAAACACCCTGTATAAAGAAATGGACTTGCTCCAGACGTTTTATACTGCTTCTGAGAATATTTCTAAAAGATATCTGTTCAAGAGGAAAAAGTAAGAGTGAGTCTTACTTTTTCTATAGTCGGTGGAGTTTGTGCAAAAACATTTCGTTTCCGGATATACCAGTATGAAATTTTGTACAGCACTTAGGTTCATATAAGAGAGCAAAAAAACGCCGGGAGGCAATTGATTGGAGGTCACCCACCCCCTGTGGTGACATCATCAAAATGGCCGCCATGTATCGGTTAGTACGTTGGTTTAACTGCTTAGACTACATAATAGGTCACAATTTTGTAAAATTCAAATACATTATCTGAAAGCCGTTTAAAAAAGATCTTCAACAGCACTTAGTTTTATTTTCTACTAGCAGTACCCGCACGGCTTTGCTCGCAGGAAAAAGAAATTGAAAGGTCATTTGATTCGCCTGTATATTTACACACAATTGATGATGAATTTTTCGCCAATTTGCTATGTTAATTTGCTCGGCCATTTTATGGTTTCTTCCTTCCTTCCTCAGTTGCAAGACAGCCCTGAGTGGACCCTGGCTTTCTCAACAATTGTTTTGTGTTATGGTTCCACGTTATGATAATTTGGTAATTTACTCGTCCACGTTATGATAATTTGCTCGGTAAAATGATCTTAAAATTGAAATAGAAAAAGAATAAAATCGAATTTTCGAAAAATCGCTTCGAGGTGCACATCCCCATGCTACAAACTAATGCTGTGCCAAATTTCGTGAAAATAGGCCGAACGGTTTAGACACTATGCGCGTCACAGAGAAACATCCGGACAGACATCCCGACAGATATCCAGGCGAACTTCGAGCTTTATTATTAGTAAAGAAGACAAATAGTTTAATAATTATTACAATATCAACGTGAAAATTGATAGGAAAGCAATGACTTCCTATCAATATATCAATATTCCCGATATTGAAGTAAAATTTTTACTATTATACCTGCATTATAAAAGAACCTTTCCAGTTTTATTAAATTTAAATTTGTACTTTATGTTTTAACACTTTTTGTCAGTATTCTACCTGTATACTGAATGAAAGGGAGGTTAAAATGTAGAAATAATCAAAGTCACCGCCCCAAATGTATCGAGGACTTAACTATTAATGCTAGCGTATAATAAAACGATTTTTTTTAAACATGCTTACATTAAGTATTTAAGAGAAATAGATGAAAATTACACGTTTTAATACAAAGAAAAAGTACCTGTTATAACGAAAACTGTAATAAGTTTTTTAAGGAACGTTTTACGTATTGCACTGACACTGACCCTCACAACCACAAAAAAGTGTACAATTCAGACTTGATCTGACGCACCGACTGCGTGTAGACATTTCTTTGCACTTGCATGATATAAGTTCTTGTAATTTCTCAAATGTTATTTCGGGGTGTGCATACCAAAGAAGTTCAAACTCTTCACCAATTTTTTTCCATCCCCACTGACATGGATCCAAGAGCTGAAAACATTTTGTCCATCGTGAACACAGCAACATTGCTCTCTTTAGGTGATGCAGAAGAACGTTGCTAGATGGTGGAATACCACTCAACTGGTCTGTTTTGCTGGGTGAAGAAAATTCTCCTAGCCGCATTTACGGTTTCCACTGAGCTTGACGAATGATACGTCAGGACGACGAAACGCTAAATAAGTAGGAAATGCTTATTGTATTCATTGATGCTTTCGGGTACTTTCGTATAGTACAAAAAAACTTTGTCAACATCTCTAAACGCCATCCACATTTTCCATGCAGTACCTAATTTTACCAATGCTGGCAAAACTAGACACCGGATCAACTCATGTAAAGGCATAGATAAAAGGCAGAAGATCTGGTACACTTTACGGTGCAAAACGTGGATGGAAAAATACCGCAGATATTATCCACTTCCATACTCCACCCATAGCTCTTGCAGTTTCAGAACTCGGAATGTAGCAATCACTACATCATCCCTGTCAACAGTTTTCGCAGTGATCTTAGCATGACCCGAGTATTCTATTGCATACTGCATATAAAGGAATAGCATCGCATCGGCTTCTTCGTGGGATACAGGAGACATGGTTTCAAAATTGTTCTTAACTGCAGCAATTACAGTGTCTTTGTAGGTGCATACAACCTGCTTCCCATCTGGTAGATCCATCTTCACGAGATTTTCTGCCAAAAGTTCGAAAAGCTCCCCTTTATTTTTAACTTTCGGAAGAAATTTAGTAAATGACTTTGGTATCAAAACATTGGATTAATACTTATTCTTGGTCGAGATTCTCTCGATTGTCTCGTGTCGCTTTTCAAACTTCCTTTTGAATACCGGTCAAAAAATAAATCTACCCTATGAACACTTTTTAGTCTCATTAATATGTACGGCTTCACAACCTGATCGCAGTATTGTTGGACAATTCGAGTAGACTGAGGAAAAAGCATGTGCATCAGTGCAACCCCATCAATGAACAATCTGGTTCCGGAATAGCCGTCAAAACCAGTCCAGTAGATTGGACGATACAAGAAACTACGTCGGACTTTTTTTCTTGGTTTCCTAAATTTGCGAAGGTTGAATATAGAAGTTGGACACGAGCTGTTTTCATGGAAAAAAATTCTTTTACATCCATTTGAGTTGCTTGGCCGGCAACATATAGCTTAGCAAAAAAAGTGCTGCCCTCCTCAAATTAACAATGTTTTGTTTGTCTTTGGACTGAACAGAAATATTTTCTGCTCATCAAGAGGAGATTGTTTCTTTTAATAACATGTATGGATAATTTTCTTAACACTAAGAGATCTTCTACAAATGTATTGAATTGGGTTGCGCTGACATCACAGAAATGTTCAACTAGGCTGGAAACATGAGTTTCATATCGAATTCAAAAGCTTCTAATAGCTTCATGTATCTAGTATCTAGCTTTTCAGTAGTGACGTCAGACTTCAGGCTCTGATTTTCTTCTCGCGCGCACAACTTCCGATCCAGCAACGATCCATTGTATTAATGAAGCCTCATATGACTTAAACGGGAGAGATTAGTTGATAATTTTTAAATTAATTCGTTGTTTTGCTCATGCAAATGGTCGTGTGCCATCCTGGAAATTGGCAGGCCTCTCAGTCCTCCTGGAATCTCAGTTTTGGAGCCAGATATATTTCCCCTATGAAACTCCTGGAAAATAGCAGGATGGATCTCTGGTAACTGCTTCCAATTGAACAGAAATACTGAAGGCCATCGGGCATAATTTGTATGATCAAGAGCAAACATCTATGGACATATGTTCTCAAGAGTGACAGTAAAACCTGAGAAATTTCCTTGACGAATAGTGCGCACCAGATTTAAAAGTATACATTCTAGCTCTATGATAATCTTCCAGTACTGAAATTGAGGTGATTCTTCTGATCTTCGCTGAACCCAGTCTGTAAATGTTTCGTCTATATCTCTTTTCGATTTTGATACGCTTTCTCTAACAGAACTTGGAGAGTGGTTACTGCAAAATCGTGATCGTATCGACTTCTCTTCACATGCGAAACTTTCAGCGTTCCTTCTGCTCTTCCCAATGTTGTTACATGAGTTTCTACTAGGAGTTCAGCTCATCCACTTCCTTCAAGCCATGTACCTATTGCAGATGAAAGTGCCATTTCTGTGTGGAGACCACCTAACATGACCAACTTTTTATTTTCGCTATACTCATTCGGCATAGCCCACTGAATAGATTTCAGCAGGGCGCGTATATGGGACCTAGATTACAAACACTTAATTCATTAAATATTTTACTTTTTCAAAAACACATTAAAGAAATGATTGCAAACTGTGTTAGTATTTTGAGGTCACATGGAACAAATAAAGGAGAAAAATTTATTCTAAAAAATATTGCGAGTTTTTAATACGTTTTGCTTATTGAAAATGACGTAAAGGAATGAATACAAGCTATATGATAATTTTAATGCTAGATGGAACCAACAATTGAAGTTATCGATTTCAAACCGTGTAATAGAATTATATGACTCACCTTTAATTTGATATTATTTGCTACAGCATTAACCAGTCAAATATTCAGTTATTGAAAATGATATCTGAATAATAAACATATCACTATGGAATTAATTATTGCTGAGAACAGCAGAACTGGAAAGAAACGAGCTAGGCGGACTGCAATCCAAAGTTACAGCTTGTTGACGGGAAAAAAATCCGAGTAGTCGTTCTGATTCTTGCCACGCTGGACGGCAGTCGTTTGCACTTGCAAGAGAAGTGAATTATTATGGGACAATACATATGTGTATTTAATCCGGTAAGGAATTTTTCATTAAAAATTTCACTGCGAGTTATATGCGGCGGAACAGTTGGAACAGTTCAATGAGAATCCCCTCCCCTCCAGCTCCATGTAGTTACGTTATTGCAGTGAAATTTTCAAAACTATTTACTAAGGGGGAAGGGGACAAATGCATATTTTTCTAGTTCATTTTAGAGCTTTTATTTAGTGCACCTATTTTTTACGGAAGAATGATTTCTAATGGCGTTTTGAGCAGTTAAACGAAACTTTTCACCTTTTCACGACAGTCATTTTGATGACGGATATTTTAATACCTCTGAAACTACTTGTCTTCCGGAAGAAAAATCAGTCTCTGTTAAATAGCTCTTTTAAAGCTCTTTCAGATGATACACATTAAAACTACAATATAAATATCTGTAATGCAGTTCTAATCAGTTAAACGAACGGACTTACCCTTCCAGGCAGCCATTTTGATGACGTTAATTGTAATAACTCTTAAACTATTTGCGATAGGAAAAAAATTCAATCACTATTAAATAGCTCTTTTAAAGCGCTTTTAAAATGATATACTTTAATATCACAATATTAAGATCCATAAAAGTGTTCTAAGCAGTTAAATGAACGTACTTTTCTTAATAAGGCGGCCATTTTGATGACGTCATCACAGAGGGTTCATGACCTCTGATCAAATGCCTCCCGGCGTATTTTTGTTCTTAGATATGTAAATAAGCATTGTGAAAAATTTCAGACTGGTATCCGGAAGTGAAATGTTTTGGGTATTTTTGTCACAAACTCTACGGACTACTTGGAGTAAGCGAGGAAACACTAAATATTTCTACCCCTCGTTTCTTGCGAACAGAAGCAAAAAAATTTTTACACAGATTTATTTCCCCATATTTTGCAATTTTAATGTGATTCAATTGTTTACTCCCTAAATATCACCAACAGTGACCAAATAAAAAAAATTCCGCCAAATTTGTCCCCAAGTTGGCGACAAAACTTGGCGACCAAAAGACAGGCGATATATTGCCAAGTGTTCGACAAATTATAACACAACTTGAGTTTACATCGAAATTAACAATGATTTTCCCCCAAAAAAGGTGTAAAAGACCCCCTTAGGAACAACCGAATGCAACCAAAAGGGAAGGTGCACAACTAGACCCTACTAAGAGCCTACGTACCAAATTTCAACTTTCTAGGAAATACCGTTTTTGAGTTATGCGAGATACATACACACATACACACATACGCACATACATACGTACATACGGAAGTCACGAGAAAACTTGTCGTAATTAACTCGGGGATCGTCAAAATGGGTATTTCGGGTGTCTGTACGTTCCTAGGCATATATCCACGTGTGGTCGGGTTGGAAAAAAAATTTACCATTCATTCGGAGGTGAGCAAAATGGGAATTAAGGCCGATTTTTCAGTGAAATTTTTTTGCGAATACAATACTACCTTTTTCGTGAAAGGAAGTAAAAATGGATAAACACATATATTACAACTGCTTTTCAACGGCGAGTTGAAGCAACGATATTTTGAAGAATAATTGAGAAAAATACTAACAGTCTAAATTTAAGATGCTTAAGGGGAGTCAGTACCCCCGACACCGTCCATGTTAATTTTCAAAGGTTTATGTACTTTTTCTGAAAATCTAGTAAAGATTGAAATTTTTTCTGTACCTTAAGTAGACTCTTTTCTCTATACTGAAGTAAAATTTTACAGAAAGAAAGCTTAGTTAAAAAAAAATCTAATGTGTAAGTCACTGTATTTTTTTTTTAAAAATGCTATTTTGCAACACGAAATCAGCTGTATAAAAAAATATTTTTCGAATTTGAGAAAAAAATTAATTCAGTACTTGCAATTAGATGTATGGAATAGGTGGTAAAAATAACACAATTGAGTTTTTAAGAAAAAGGAACATTTAGTTTCAAAAATATAATTTCGGGATATTGCACTTTAAAGGGGAAAATCATACCTCATCAAAATAGGTTTACATTTTTCTAAAGCTTATTTAAACTTGCTTGTAATATGAGCACGATCAAGAAGTTTGTATCATTGAAAAAGTATTGAAATGGAGTTTTAAAATATATAAAAATCAAAAAATTGAAATTTTGAAAGTATTTAGGGTACTAACTCCCCTTAAAATTAAGAAAATACGATTATAAAGTGAGTATTTCCACCAAATCTGTACATACACTCCTGTTTGTGAAAATTGCAACACCATGAAGGAAGCATCACAGTTGAATGAAATTTAATGCACAGTTGAGTGGTAATGGTACAAATATATGATTACATTTTCAAACCAAACAAACAATAAAAAGAGTTAGAAATTAGTATTTTGTGTGGCCACCACGCTCCGCAATAAGAACTGTTACACGACTCGGCATGGAGTGAAACAAAGTTTGAATATCTGCCTGCGGAAGAGTATTCCATATTGTTTGTATGAGCAACCACAGTTCGTCTGTCGAAGCAACAAGACGAGGATCACGAGCAAGACGCCGCCCAACGAAATCCCACACATGTTCAATCGGTGACATATGCAGGCCAAGGAAGAAACTGTACCTGCTGCGAATCAAGGTAGCATTTGACAGTTCTGGCGACATGTGGACGGGCATTATCCTGCTGGAATACAGCCCCTGGCAGTCCTTGTAGGAAGGGAATAGCTTGGGGCTGTAAAACTTCGTTTATGTATCGAGTACTGTTCAAATTGCCCGCAATTCGTAGCAATTGTGATTGTCCATGATATGCTATGGCACCCCAGACCATAACTTCGGGTGTTCGTCCACTGTGGCGTTCGATAATGCACTCCGGAATGTGCCGTTCTCCGGAATAGCGCCTGACACGAATTCGGCCGTCATGGTGCCACAAATTGAAGCGGAATTCGTCAGAAAAGACGACCTGCTGCCAGTCAACACGCCAGCTCCTATGCACATTGGCCCATTGTAGCCGCAGGCGGCGATGTTTTTGCGTAAGAGGAATCCTGTATAAAGGAATCTTTGTGTGCAGCCCACGCTGCAGCAGACGTCTCCGAATTGATGAAGCACACAATGAAACACCTGTAGCTGTTGACCACTGTGCTGCCACTTGTCCAGAAGAATCTGTGCGGTCCGTCAGCGCCATATGCACCAGGTGTCAGTCATCGCGAGCTGACATCACATTTCGGGATCCGCTCCCGGATTTCCGAGCTGTCCGACACTCGTCCGTCCACTGCTTCCAAACACGCATGATTGTGCTGCTGTTACACTTGCACACGAGCGGTTACTGCACGATAAGACAATCCAGCTTCACGAAGGCCGACGATTCTGCCCCGTTCAAATTCCGAAATTTGCTCAAATTTCGATTTTTTTCGTCGAAGAGGCATAGTAAAGATTCAGTTAACGTTTACTCTAGCATATAACCACCGATAATCATAGACGCCTCGCTACAGTCTATTTATATCCGGTTCGATCCGCTGTTCAGAGAGCGCTACTCAGCATACGCATGCGCTACCGGTCTGAAATTCTAATCATTTGCATATCATGCCCTACTTTACATTTCCTGCAATTTTCAGCTCACTCGCGTAAGTCATTCGTAGTGTTGCAATTTTCACAAACAGGAGTGTAGTATAAAATGAAGTCTCCAAAAAGCGTCTGTGTGTTTGAACTCGCAAAACTCGAGAGCTACCCGGCCGATTTCGATGAAATCTCAACAGTTTGTTCTTTTAAGTCGAAAAAATTTCGATGATTAGTTCGTTTTTTATTCCAGTTAAGGTCCAATTTTCACATAAATTCCTGAATATCTGGGTGAAAATTACTAGCACATTAATATTATATATCGTTGGAAAGAGTAGAATTTTCCGCGTTCTACGCAAATTGCTTCAATGATCTTACTTAATTCCGGCGGGAGTTATTTACGTTTTTAGCTTTATTTTGTTTATGCTTAGCTGAAATTTAGGCATTACTTTCTTCATTTAATCTATCAATAAAAAGTGAAAGAACTGTTTTTTTTTTTTTTTTTTTTTTTTTTTTTTTTTTTTTTTTTTTTTACACCATTGGATAGAGCGACATTTTTTACTCCAGACCCATCTCGACCTATGGTCGAAAAATTAAGCTTCTATCTTGAAAGGAAAAAAAGTTACAAGCCTTTTAAAATCAAGTTAAAAAAATAGTATTTCCATTCAAATTGTCAACCATTTTCTTTCACATTTTAATCCCTTAAACTTATTTCATTTTGTGTTTCCATGTTTACGTGTTTTGAATACATCTTTCTCGATTTAATTTCTTAAAAGTATTTAAATATCTGTCGTCATTGTTTGGAAGGGAAATTTTGCATGATGTTTTTATTATTATTAATATTATTTATTTAAGCCTGATTGTTGAGTGTACATCACTTGACAAAAAATTTGTATTTTCAAGGTGGACTGGGCAAAGCTGGGCAACGCAGCTAGTGAATCATAAATTGTTTCATCATCATTTCTAAGCAAAAACTTTCGAAAGATGACTTTTTGGGTGCGTCGACCGGCGACTATGTCGACTAACCGCAGCGTTCTATAATCTACCGGTCATGGCCATTCGAAGAAGATGGCGAGCGGGACAATCGCCCCGGGCGCCGCAAAATGAGGGGGCGCCGTTACGGGCCCCTTATTTCCTGTATCATACTCGTAGATACACAATTATAGGCACCAAAATAGAGAATCATTGCAGTGAGTCTCTATTTTCTCGCCCCACGGGAATAGGGCCGAAGGTAAAGTTTTACCTTTTATACTTGTTTTAAATTTGTAATCATAGTAGAATCTTTTTAATTTTTATTGAGCAATCACATTGCTTATTGTTCTCATTTGACTGTTTTGAATTCCTATGATTTTATTTTCCCCCCGCCTCCCTCTGCAGCATAACCGTCAACCGGCCTCACGATGCTGCTCCTCCAGCGAAAACAGTCTTCAGGTTGCGTCCATATCCTACACGTACGCGCATACATACACACACCTACACACATAAACATACATACATATACCTACCGACACATATATACCTACATACACACACCCATACCTACACACACACACAAATACACATACACACACATATACACACACACACAAATACACATACACACACTCGTGATTGCGAAAAACATAATTTGAATTCCAGATGTCAAAATTCAAATTAATTTTTAATTTGTTTTAAATTTTCTTTGGAAGCTCTTTTTTTTTTCACTTAATTACTGTTTAAAGCATATTTGAGGTACATATATTCTTCTGGTGTTATAAACAAGAAATTCAAAATTAATGCCTTTTTGAAAAAAAAAATTGCATTGTTAGAAATATAATTGAAAAATATACCCTGTCTTTGGTTTAAGAACGAACGCTAATAATGATGTTTTAAAATGAATCGCTAATGTAATTGATTATTTAATTCCTATGAATTGGTGCGGAGAGCGGGGGCGCAATTTCAAGAATTCGCCAGGGGCGCTAGACCACATTAGTATGCCACTGACGTGAGTGCTAGGACATACCTCTTCCAAGACTTTGTAACACCAAGTAACGAACCGAAGAGTCTTATTACTGAAACACTTCTAAAATTTTCAATAGCGCTATCTGAGCCGTATCTTTCCCCTTCGTGATGGGGCACCCACGAATCTACCTCGTAGATTCTACGTAGACTTACGAAAAATTGATGTTAGAAATTGACATCTTTTTCTCTAACATATATAAATGCTGGTTTTAAGTTGGTAAAAGGAAAACCAAAATACTGTTGAAAAGAACCACTGGAGGAGTCCAGGTCAAAATTTGATTTTGATGTAATTTGTTTCGAGTTTTCTATTTTATAATCTACAAATTTTTTATTCGTGTTCTTAGTTTGATCAATAAGCGTAACTAATTCAGTTTTAATTGTTTGTTTTTTTTTTATCTTGTGGGGTAATATTTTACTAGATAAATATTTGAATTTTTAACATTTCCATTTTTCGAATAGTTTTTGCGGTATTGATTAATAAAGATCGAGAACAGGTTCACGGCTCGCGTTTCAATTTGTACGATCCATAGGACTCTGTTTTTTTTTCCCCGTTAGTATTTGAAAAATGCCAAGTATGGTGCGTTCACGCGTATGATGCATTGATGTTCGATTCGATTCGATTCCGAGTCACAACTGACTACAACTGTATTTATGTCGAGGACTGCATACTAAGTGCCTTGCCTCCATTATTTTTTTATACGGATAGATGGCAACACCATCTGTTGGGGAGGGGGCGACAGGAAACATTCGCCCCCGGCGCAGTCAGCTCTTCGGACGGTCAACCGCAATTTCAGCTGGTTGATTGGTTGAATGAAGCAACTGACATTTTTTTGACCAATAATAAGTATTTTTTCACCTTGGTACTATTCGTCTGACGTCCAACAGACTGGTAGTTACCGGTCGAGGTCGGCGAACGTAGCCTTTGTGAATAGAGTCCCGTAATGGAGAGTAGAGACTCAACTGCCATTCCTCTCAACATCTCAACTGAACTGCCTCGGCGCCTAATCAAGTGAAATGAAATGAGCAAATAAGAATTTAAAGAAAGCATCTGGAAAGCATGAAGAAAGGAAAAAGTTTCTGTTAGGATGGAATAAACTGCGGCAACCGTATATTCTGCTGAAATTTTGTGAAGTATTGTGTAATAAGTTCTTGCTTAAAAATTCCTTTAGTGTATTCAGTTTTGAAATTCCTTTTTGGGAACATTTTTTTTTTGCAACAATTTAGTTATCACCTGTTGTTTTGCAAGTGCTTGCTGAAGAAACAAAGTAATTTATTTTCTAATTTTTTCCTTTAAGTGTTTTGGTTGATTACAATACTGATCTGCCTGCGCACATTAGATCGCATCAAGGATTTTTCTAACAGAAAACTCAAAAAATAAGTAAATTTTAATATTTACAAAAATTTTATAATACTTGTTTGTACAGGGTAAAATGGGTATAGACAACATTTTCGAGTTAAAGACATTAAATGCATGAAGATTAAAAAACTTAAATTGTCTTTGCAATACAAATGTTAGATGTTATTAATCTTTTAAACTAAAAGAATGTTTTTAAAAAGCTTTATAAATAATTACTCTGCATTTATTTGTTTTATTTTAATTACTATAACTTATGCCAATTAGTACTTAAAGGTATTATATTTTTCGATTATTATCGATATAGTTCATGATTACAGTAGGTTAGTAATTTACTGTAAGTTTATTATGTATATGGTTTATTGCTACACATTATAAAACATAGTAAGTATTGATAGCTAATATGCTGTCTTTTTAATTTCCTTTTAAAACCACCAACCCCCGTGCCCAGAACATAATCTAAGTACCTACAACCTCACACACAATCACAATAGAATCCTTATGCCTCATAGCAAAGTTGTACTGAACAACTAAATCCTCCTTCTATAACCTCTTGGTTCACAGCCATTTTTTAACACTGGTAAGGAAATGAAAAATTTACAAAAAAAAAAACCTATTTGAACTTTGACATCTTGAATTCAAATTATGTTTTTCGCAATCACGAGTGTGTATGTATATGTAGGCGTGTGTTTATGTGTGTTTGTGTGTAGGGGGTATGTGTGTGTAGGCATGTGTGTGTATGTCTGTGTGCAGGCATGAGTGTGTGGGTAGTTGTGTGTATGTGTAGGTGTCTGTATGTATGCATATGTGTTTATGTGTGTGTAGGTGTAAGTGTGTGTGTGTAGTTGTGTATGTATGCGTGTAAGTGTTGGATATGGACACAACCTGGAGATGGCTTTCGCTATGGGAGCAGCATCGTGAAGAGCCAATAGACGGTGATGCTGCAGAGGGTGCTGCTTGAAAATAAAATGATAGCACATCAAAACAGTCGAATGAAAACAATAAGCAATCGTTATTGCTCAAAAAACAGTAAGAGTCCAAACAAAGGTGGGAGAAGTTTTAATTACAGAGCAAGTGGCTGCAAGAGTGTGCACGAACAGGCAGGAGACAAACAGAAGCAGAAAAAATAAATAAATACACATAAAATAAATAAATTTAAAGAATACATTAACAATAATTGATAAAATAACTAATGAAGTAGAAGTGAAAACTAGTGGTTCTCCTAGTTGTTAATCCCAGCAAATGGCGACCGGGCCATTGTTAAATTTGCGGAATTCATTGGTTTAATCACTGAAATCTCAGCTGAAGGTGAATATACTGAGAAGTTTGCCACAAAATCAGCTGCCAAATTATCCTATGTGCTCCCCAAGAAAGATGACATTGATGTTGTGCGGGCATCACAAAGTTGTAAAAATACTACCTCAGCCAAACCGCAAGTCTTTGCCAATGCGTCTTTTGTTCATAAATTTGATTCTGTAAACATTTTTTGTGGTTGTTTTGGATTAAAGTTTTTGTTTTCCAATGCAATTATACTCAATTTAATAAATTTTTCTTCATTAGTTACAATGTATTTCAACTTTAAACAGCATATACCCATTTTACCCCGAAGCATGGGGTAAAATGAGTATACAACAGGAGTAAAATAGGTATACCCCTTTACCAGGGTTGGATTTTGGACTGTCCAAAACTGGTTTAGGACAGGACAGGTGGTTTTTACCGTCCAAAAGTGTCCGAAATTGTTTTAAACTGCCCAAAACTACACTAAAAAATTTTAGTGTATGTCAACACCAAAAATTGTGGCAACAACTTTACACCAAGTGTCGTGTAGTGAAACACCACAGATAATTCTTGGTGTTTGCTAACACCAAAAACAATGTGTGGGGTTTCACTACACGACACTTGGTGTAAAGAAGTTGCCACCATTTTTGGTGTTGAGATACACTAAATTTTTTTTAGTGAACATATTATACAAGTTTTAATTTCCCAATTGATTATTAACATCACAAATACATATAACTATTTCATATATGAAGATTCTCAACTTTTTATTTTTAATACGAGATACGAATGTTCACATTAAATAAATATATTAAATAGTCAAAAAAAAAAAAAAAAAAAACAATTTTGACACATTTTGTTCTGTTTTTGATATTTTCTCACAGAATATGGTTTTTCAAAAAATAGTTTTGGACACAAGGGTTTTGAACCGGATTGTAAAAACCTTGCCAACCCTGCTTTCATTTGCACACATGCACAAGCATAAGTAAATTTGGTTACCATTATCAAATAATAATAATAAATAAATAAATAAAGTACACTCATGCATAGAAATTTAAATTTTAATGATGAATTCAACTTCTGTAACTAGATTAAAATCAGCGGCATAAATAAGTTGTATGTTCACATTGAATAAATGTTCAATGTAAAACTTTGATGCATTTTATTCTGTTTTTGGTTTTTTCTCACAAAATACAATTTCTCTTAAAATATAGGTTTGGACACAAGGGTTTTGGACAGGACGGTAAAAACCAGGTTTTTTACCGTGGTTTTTTACCATAGTGTCCAAAACCTTGAGAACCCTGCCCTTTACACTAATTTTAAAGTAAAAAGTTAACACAAACTATGTCCAAATTAGACCTAAGATACACAATATATAGAATATTGAACAAAAACAGAATTATATTTCATGATATTTCTGCTATGGGTCACTGAAATTAAAAATACTGTTTTTTATACACATTTTACCTTGGGTGACCCTACTAATTTTAACAAAATATGCTGTTAAAAAGATAATTTAAAAAATCATAACTTTATAAATATTTAAAAAAAGAATTATAATACATAAAAAGAAACACACTTGGATAACAAATTTTCCAGTATTTGAATTTCTGAAGTTTTTCACCATATGAAATATTCGATGTTCTTTAAAAACAACAAATTAAACTAATCGACACATTTTCAACTTTTCATGAAAAAAAATGTATGTTATCCTCAAAATTTTCAGAATTCGACCGAATATTTGGCCAGCATTTTAACCGAATATTTGGTAGCTATTTGCAAAAACATACCATCTCTAGTTTCAATTAAGGGTATATTTCTTGTAAATATTGCATTTCTGTTAAGCATCTGGTTACAATTATTTTATTCTTATGAATGATGTATTGTGTATTTTCATTATGTCTGGTTGAAATTATTTAAGTTGCAGGGTTCTAATGAACTTCTTGTTTATATTTGTAGGTCTTTTTATCAACTTCTGGTCAAATAACCCTTCAACTGCTTCTAATTATACCGGGTAAGAAATTGTTTTTAGTCATCTGTTTGTGATTCATGTTTATTGTCCCTATTAAAAGGCAATATTTTTCTATATGTTACCACCCATTTTTATTATGGTGCATTTTCTACTGCATCTCAGCCAGTTTTCATCTCATGTGTGTTATTTTCACCCAGAATGCTATTTCAACTTTTTAAGGCAACCCTTAACCTTCAAAATTTTCGATTTTCTGAAAAAAAAAAATATGTTGTGCATAATTTAATTCTGAACAATTTGATACCTTATTTATAACCATACGCAAAAACTTCAAGTTATTGTGAAAATGCGAACACTTTCTCCATAGAGATTTATGTTTACAGCAGCTGTTTAAGCCTCTTTTTCTCAGGTGCTGATTTCTTGTTTTGTGTCAAGGACGCCCATACAGGGGGGGGGGGTAAGTGGGGGCTCAAGCCCTCCCCCCCCCCTCTTTGAAATTAGAACTTCCTTGCTTTTAGTAGGGGAGACCGGGGCAAGATGACTATGTTAACAATTTTCGTTGTTTATTAATTTATTATTAAGGATAGTAAAATTAATTTTACATTAACTGTTACAGTAGTCCTTTGTAGCATTAAATATATTATCATTTAGGTTTTAAGATAAAAATAATGAGGGATTTTCATAACCTTAACAAATCGTCATCTTGCCCCAGTACTGGGGCAAGATGACTTTGACGTTGGGGCAAGATGACAACATTGAAAATGGTTAGACATAGTTTATGATTTGAATAAGTTATTTAGTTTAACAAATGATAACTGTGTTTTTACATCTTACAAAGTATCAAATTAAGCGTAATACATTGCAGCGTAATGTTGAAGTATTAAGTAGTGCAGCTAACAATGAGCACAAATAAAAATGCCATTTTCATAATTGGAACATGCCTCATGCCACCACTCTTGGCTTTTACAAAACTCTGGATCCATTCATCTGTTGGATGGTCACAATATTCCTCTGGACAAGCAGGGCATATTATAACACCATACTTTGAAGTTGATGCAACTCGACTGCTTGGCACAAAATTTTATAGACTTGGACCTACAGGAACTTAGTTCGAATTGTTTTTACTCTCTGCTTAGCTTCACGGGATTATTTTCCCTGTTTTTTTTTTTTTTTTTTTTTTTTTTTTAAATAATCTATTTTGACTTTCCATTTTGCTCCTTGTTCTGACAATTCTCTGATGGGTCTGCTTGTAAGAATGTTTGAGCTCAGTTTTCTGCCTTTTCATTTTTTACTTTCTTCTATATCTAATATATAGAAGAAAGTATTGGATTCGTGCAAATTTTCGAATTTCGAATTTTGACGGATTCGAACGTTTTGAGGTGTGCTGAGTCCATTTCGACTATTTTTGGAAAATGTCTGTTTTGGAAAATTTTGTTTTTGTTGGGAATATTGCTTCCTCGTCAAGCATGGGGAGGGATCAGAAAAAGGAAAAATATAGAAGAAAGTTTCGTGATGGCCACAACATACTAGTTTTCTCTTGTGTTGCTTTAGGCAATGCATTGAAATCTGAAACACTAACAGGCTTCTTTGGTGCGTCGGAATCAGCAATTGCCGTAAGTTCTGCTTCGTCTGGAGGGTTTATAAATTTGGTTTTCTACTATCAAGGACTGAATATTAGCACTATTATTCTCAGTTTCATCACCAATGAGCTCGTCATCTTGCCCCACGTTTCGGCCCGTCATCCTGCCCCGGACTGCCTGTTTGAACGGATTCGTCTCTATTGCCATAAAAGATGGCGATTAATTGACATTTATTCATGGTAATAGGTAGTATTTAAACTAAGTTACTCATAAATACTAAAGAAACACGAGAAATCTTATCTGTATCTATAGCAGAGCTTATTTACATATGCACAAAAGTTACATCGTGGCAACTATAAACAATCAGAGCTTCAGAACTAACACAAATATGGCGATTTCAGCGTCTCTATACAATTTCTGAGCGAACAGCGGATAGGAGAGCCAGTGGTATCCAGTTGATGCTGTTACCTTCTTTAAAACGGAAAATTTAAGGTATTCGTCATCTTGCCCTTCTCGTCATCTTGCCCCGGTCTCCCCTACTATTTTCTTTGCAAAATGTAAAAATATTTCTCCAGCAATTAATAAGTTATTAAAAATGTCAAGTTTAAATAACTCTAATCTACTGAAATTGGTTTCTATGGGGAAAATATCCTGTTAAACCATGGGGAAAATATCCTCCCTTAAAATTTTGTATATGAGCACCCTTGTTTTGCTTGCATGATATCTTAGAAAGTTTCTTATGTATTTCCGTAAAAAATTTCATGCATGTTTGTCTGATTTATTTTTATGATCTGAGCCTAAATTTCAACTACAAATAAAAGTTAATATTTTTTTAAAAAATGTATTTTCACCCGAAATATTTGATATTAACTTGTAAAATTTAAAAAAAAAAATTAATAATTAAAAATATGTAATTAAATTTAGGTTCAGATCATAAAATAAACCAGATAAACATCCATTAAAAGTTTTACGGAAATAGATAAGAAACTTTCTGAGATATCATGCACACAAAACGAGTCTCCTGGGAAAATGCAACCTGAGAAAAAGAGGCTTAAACAGCTGCTGTTAACATAAATCTGCATAGGCAAAGTATACCAGGGTTCATACGAGGCATGGAAATTCTGGAAAGTCATGGGGAAAAAAAAGCAAATTTCAGACCTGGAAAAGTCATGGAAAATTGAAATTTTCATTCAAAGTCATGGAAATTTATTTCAAGTCATGGAAAAATGTCCTAGGCAAAGAGAAAGGAACAGTATCTAAAGGAGCATTAGACATCTTGAGTGATTTAACAGTATTGCTCATAAAAGCTATTAAAACTGGAAAATTGAATAATCTCAAAAACATCTGAATTTTGAAATGTCATTGCATCAACTTCTGTAGCAGCCTGCCGTCTTTTTTTGCAATTTGTCTTTACTGCTTGAACATCGCTCATTTTGAATTTACCATTATTTTCAACCAGAGGCTTAGCTAGACCCGACTTTCGGGGGGGGGGGGGTATATATATATATATATATATATATATATATATATATATATATATATATATATATATATATATAAAGTGTATTGTGTATTTTCATAATGTCTGGTTGAAATTATTTAAGTTGCAGAGTTCTAATGTACTTCTTGTTTATATTTGTAGGTTTTTATTAACTTCTGGTCAAATAACCCTTCAACTGCTTCTAATTATACCGGGTAAGAAATTGTTTTTAGTCATCTGTTTGTGATTCATGTTTATTGTCCCTATTAAAAGGCAATATTTTTCTATATGTTACCACCCATTTTTATTATGGTGCATTTTCTACTGCATATCAGCCATAGTTATCATCTCATGTGTGTTATTTTCGCCCAGAATGCTATTTCAACTTTTTAAGGCAGTAATGAACCCTTAACCTTCAAAATATTTGATTTTCTGAAAAAAAAAATATATATGTTGTGCATAATTTAATTCTGAACAATTTGATACCTTATTTATAACCATACGCAAAAACTTCAAGTTATTGTGAAAATGCGAACACTTTCTCCATAGAGATTTATGTTTACAGCAGCTGTTTAAGCCTCTTTTTCTCAGGTGCTGATTTCTTGTTTTGTGTCAAGGACGCCCATACAGGGGGGGGGGGTAAGTGGGGGCTCAAGCCCCCCCCCTCTTTGAAATTAGAACTTCCTTGCTTTTAGTACTATTTTCTTTGCAAAATGTAAAATATATATATATATATATATATATATAAATGTTTTTAGTATTGAAAAAATAAGAGGGAGGTGAATCTTACATACTTTAGAGTGGGGTGTCTCAATTCCGATACTCGTGTCAAACAAAACAAAAGCAAAGAATTTTTTTTTTTCTTTGGGTTTAAAAAAGCTTGTTATCAGTTTTGCTCGCTTCATTATGCAACAACTTTCACTTAGAATGTACTATTTTAAGCAGACTGCATGTTTTCAAAAGAATATGCAGTAAATACTGGCTGAAAAATCAATGTGTTGCAGTAGATACTCTGGTTAGCAAAGGTCCTTTTGACTATGACCTATGACACACACGAGACCAGACCAACAAAAACCTCTAGCTTCGCGAATTCCGGTTATGCTATCATTTTCGGATTCGAAGCCCAATGATCTTCAAAGCAGCAAACAAGAACATTTTCTTCAACTCAGAAACAGAGGAATTGTCTTCAAGAGCTGAGGATGCAGTGGAAAAAAGGGAGAAATGCGTTCCACGAATACGCTTTCCAGGAAGATTAACCAAAGGACAGTCGTTTTGCGCACTTTCTTGGAAGAAGAGTAAAGGGGTGAAATTCACAGGTTTGACATATGTAAGATGAACATTTCAAGTTCATAGTTAAAGGTCGTTCAAGTTAAAAGCCATTTCACTCTGTTATCTGCATTAGTATTGTTCTTTGGTTGCTCTCTTTCTTAAAATTGTGATTCCTTAGAAAACCGAAATGATAGGAGTGAAAAGAAAGTATAAGTTTTTTTTCAAGTGATGAAAAAAGGAAAATCGTAGAATACTGGTCAAGTTAGATTTGCAGCAATTGCTAGCCTCAAGAGGATAAATAATGAATCCAAAAAAAAAAAAAAAAAAAAAAATCAGGGACCAAAAAGCAATAAAAGACTTTCTTGAAAAAGATATGCTTAAAGTTTCTTTTACTGCCAAAATGATTCCTTAAACTCGCAACAAAGCACTTAATAATGTAATAATAGAATAAATACCTAACAAAACTAATAGAGGAGTTTTAATCAAAAGCCCATATTGTCTTTAGTATCGATTTCAAATTTTCACCAACATATTTCAAATTTCTATAAAAAGTTTCTTAAAGCCCCCGTATCTCAAAACATCTTTATCTCGATTTTTTTTCTTTAATGTGAAATTCAAAATATACAGATTCGATTGTATGCAATATTCCCACTGGGCGGCTCATAAAATTAAACATATTTAACAATTTGCAGAATCTATGACAAAGAAAGGCTGCATATACGTGGATTTAACAAATCAATCTCATTTCTAAAGCAAAGTGTTCAAAGCAAATTTCACTCCATTATGAAAAAACTGTCGCAGCAGAGGGAGGGGTCTTTATGCTTGAGGGTCACACATGGAGCAAGCAGATTTTCAATGGCATTGGGGGGGGGGGGGGAAGCGAAGTGAATTTTTGACCTTTGTTACTCAGAAAAAAGTCGTTTTGATTTTTTTTTTTCTTTTTTTTTTCTTTCTCTTCTCTCTTCTTTTTCTCTTTTTTTTGAGACTAATGTTTCGGGGGGGGGGTGTCCCCCCCTAGCTACGCCCCTGTTTTCAACACTTTTATTTTATATTCTGTAGTAGCGAACTACTACGTTCTACATTTTGCCACGCCTACTCAAGGAATGCAATTCAATTGCATCTGAGTTCGTTTCCATCACTCTTAAAAACTTAATTATTAAATTTACCACAGTTTATCTTGATTTGTTGAAGGTTTTAGAAAACAAAGATCTTTAGTGTGGTGATAGAATAGAGAAATAGGGAAATTCTATACTCTAAAAGAGAAGTGCCCAACATATGACCTGCAAAACTAATCTATGTGACCCACTGCTACTTTCAATGTCATGAATCAAACACGTGTTCAGGAATTACTGAACCTATTGATTTATATGCATTTGAAAATGTGCAAAAAAGTAAACAAGTACATTTGAATTGGAAGATTTATTCATTAACTGAATTTATTATTATTATTATTTTAAATATCGCTTTGCTTTAAAGAACCAAAATACTATCAAGTTATTTGGATGATTAAATGAACTGTTGACACTGAACGACATTTTTTAAACATTTATTGAAACATAGTAATGAATCATTCAACCTTTGTCCCATTCATTGTCATTCTGCCTCTTTTTGGAAAAAATTTTAGAAAGTTAAGCATCTTTACATTTCATTCACTGTATTTTCATTTTACTAAAATTTATATGTTGAAGAAAAGAAGAATAGTTTAGTTTTTTAGGTGTACACTTTTTTTTTTTTTTTTTCAATCACAAGTAAAGTGCTTTGATGAGGTAGTGACATTCATGTAGAAATTTCGCTAATGCTCATTTCCAAAAATTGGCAAGTTTGAAATGAAAAGGTACTGTTCTCTTCATGCAACAAGGTCATGAAAATTTTTATGAAGTCTTGGGAAAAGTCATGGATTTTTTTTTTATGCAAATAGAGTATGAACCCTGGTATACACATTTTTCCAATAACTTGAAAAGTTTTTTGCATATGGTAATAAAAAAGGTATTAAATCGTTCCGAATTAAATTAGGCATACCATATTTTTTTCCCAGAAAGCTGAACATTTTGAAGGTTAAAGGTCCCCCATTAAAAGAAGAAAAAGCTTAGGAACTATGTTATTTGATACATAGGAGGAGAATGGACATGTAGGCAGGTTGATCTGCTTTTCTACTTTTATTTTTAATCTCATTAAAAAAAAATAATAATCATCAGTTTCTATTTTTAACCGACTTCAAAAAGGAGGCGGTTATCAGTTCATACCGTATGTATGTTTTTTTTTTTTTTGTTTGTCCACTCATAGCGTCTCACCTTGTGAACCGATTTTGATGATTCTTTTTTTAATGGATAGGGGATGGCTCAACTTAGGTCCCATTACTTTGTTTGACCATATTTGTTCTTTAGATAAAAAGTTATGGGCAAAAAACAGTAAATTTCCCTATTAAATGATTAAAATGATATTGTAGCGAAGTTCGCTCTTTTCATCCGTGGATAACGGTGGCTCAGTGGTAGAATTCTCGTCTCCCACACGAGCAACCCGGGTTCAAATCCAACTAGGACAAAGTGAATTTTACTAAAATTTCGTTTCTACTGTTTCCCGTATTTTCTCAAATGTTCTGTTAATTTCTGTATCTTTTCAAGTCTGGAAAGTTCCAGCACTTTTTCAAGTTGTATATAAGGAGATGTAACGTTCATTCGTGGTTCTGAATAAAGATCTCGATTTGAGACTAACGAGTATTCGCTTCATTTGGCTTTCACATTGTCTTCGCTATCTTCATCTACGCGACAATATGAAACTCATTGTTATAAAAGTTTGGTGCCATATAACTGTAACATTAATAGTCATTGTAATGATAATTTTGAATAAAGGCTTTTCTAAAGCAATACAGTGATATAGAGCCGCACTTCTTACTAGGTAACTTCTTACTTTTACTGAAATATCTACATTTACACTAAAAAGAATGAAATAAAAAAATTTTGAAAAAAAAAAAAAAAAATAGAACCGACTTCAAAATTGCTCTAAAAAGTGAAAAATAATTTTATTCTTTAAACACCATTGATAATACTTTTAAACATAATTTTTGAAGTTGGCGCAAAAACGATCAATAAAATCATTCACAGCCATAACTCAACTACAAGTTTAAATTTAACCAGGCGCAGTTTCTTCACTATCACATGCATTTTACGCATTGATGACAGCATATTTGAGTAACGATATAAATGTTTCGTTCCTAAGTTTGGATGATTTTTTGATAAAAATATGAGCGAAGCATGGTTACAATGGATTTTACTTTTTGTTTTTGCGCCAACTTCAAAAATTATGTTTAAAAGTATTATTGATGGTGTTTAAAGAATAAAATTATTATTCACTTTTTAGAGCAATTTTGAAGTCGGTTCTATTTTTTTTTCAAAATTTTTTTATCTGCAATAAGTTTCACTAAACATTTCTCATCATTTCAGATTTTTTTGAAAATGCTAAATTTATTAACTTTTTTTAATTAATTTTTTGACAGAATCTTGTAAAGTGGGCCAACGTGCCCCACGGGTGTGGTACATTGGTCCACCTCTTGGGACACATTGAACTGCATTACACAAACAACTTCTGTTATAATTTTATTGATAAATATTATCCATAGACTAATAATAAGAATAGACCGAGCTATGGCAACCCTTTTGCTGCTCATAAACCAAACCATGTGACTGGTGGATATCCTAGCAACAGCGGGCGTTATAGACTAATAATAAGAGTAGACCGAGCTATGGCAACCCTTTTGCTGCTCATAAACCAAACCATGTGACTGGTGGATATCCTAGCAACAGCGGGCGTTCATCGTAGCAGACGATCAACGCCAGCGAGAAATAAAGTAAATAGAATTGATGGAACACGGAAGAATGATCTTTTATGGAGTCCGATTTGTGAATTTGTTATTCTGAGTTGTAAATATTTTGTTAATATAGAGAGTTTTTCGTTTAGGTCGTATTGTGCATTTTCTTTAGTCAATTTCAATAACTCTCTAAGCAATTAAATATGCAAGCGCCCAAAAAGAATCGGCAAACGGTAAGATTTTTACCTACAATTTCAATTTAAGATACCGATTAGTACATTTTTGCGTTAACGCAAAACGTTGACTCCATTACGTTCACGCCTACGCTGACGTAGCAGTTCCAAATGAAATAAAAGTTACTGAAAACTGTGATCAAAAACTATTTACTAATGCCAAAATAATGCATAACTAAAAGAAAAACAGTTCATTCTCTGCACCTGGAAAAAAAAATTATAATTGAAATACATTACGTCTTAAAATACATGTCGAGTGCCAAACTATAGATAATGTTGTCATCTAGCAACCACGCCGCCAAAGTTTTCGCCAAGCCTTCCACTAGTCACATGATGTATCTATGAACCAATTTTTTCATCATCTAGTCTGGGAAAGCTCGGTCTACTCTTATTATTAGTCTATGATATTATCCAATACTGTAACTAACTTATTTTCTTTTGTGTGTAGAATGAAAAACATGAAGTTTAAAGATCAATATACAGGGATGAGATTTTTCCGACTTTTGTCGGAATTTCAGCTTTTTTTCTTACTTTTGAAAACCTTTCCTTCTTTTCCTCTTTTTTTTTGCGTCTTTTAGGCCTTATTTTTCTCAAAAAATCGGAAAAAAATATTAAAAAATTTTAATTTTCGGTCTCCGATTTCTTATTCTTTTTATTTTTCCACCTCAAATCTTCATCCTCTGCAATATCTGCCAAAAACGTATGTTTTGGAATCATGTCAGCGACGTCAAACATGTGCTGCACAGAAAGTTGCATGCCTCGTTTGAGATTTCAAACGTTTTGCATCCTGCAAATATTTCAATTATTTTTAATGTTGGGTGGTTTTTTTACTATATGCTGCTTAATAGCTGCTTATATTATTCAACACTTCAATAGTATTTTTATTTCTTTAATTTATTTTAGAAAAAATGCAAAAGTTAATCAAAAAATGTGGCTTAGCACCCACAGTTTCGAATATTATTGAAACTTGGCATGGTTATTTTTTTTTCTGTATATTTAAGAAAGTAAAAAATATTTATGGGTGAATCTGGAATGGTTTGGGCTTTACAGCCTGTTAAAAGTTTTGAGATTTCATGGTAAAATGAGGCAGCTGCTGCAAGTTGTTCTTTTTGATTCCGAAATCGTATTATGAAGTTAAAAAAAAAAAAAAATTTGGGCTCCAATGCAAGGAAAAAAGATAACCAATCGCTAAAAAACATATATATTTATTTTCAAATCTTACTATGAAAAGTATGTTCTACCACATAAAAAATTTTTAGATTTTTCTCTGTGTTGTAAATTTTTACTTTACAAACAGACCTAATTTTTAAAATTTATATTCTCACTCATTTAACACAATAAACTCATATGTTTTTAATGAAAAAAATATATTTTTCTCTAAAAAAATTAAATGTTGATACTATTGTGTGATGCAGCCAAAATTGACCTCTGGCTCCCCCAACCCTTTGTTCAAGGACTCAGGGGTTAGAAGTTGTTGCCTCTTTTTCAAAATTTAGATTTATTTAGGAATCAACACTCTTGCAAGAAATAGTACAATGCAGCAAATTGTTCAAAATTATTGCTTGTACGTCATTAAATACATATTACCTTTAAAACTGGTAAATTAGCCATTTTTTGTTGAATTTTTGAATATCATGGCTTCCAGGTTCTATTTTGATGCAGTTTTGGATATCATCCCTTTCACAAAATTTTTTTGGATATCCTTTTTAAGAAATTTGTTTTTGGATTTCCCCCTTTTTGCTCTCTGACCACTCTCATCCCTGAATATAGCATATTAAATTCATTTTAATTGATAAATCATCTTTAATTAAAAACAGCAATAAGCATTCATCATTAGTACACAATTATTTTTTAAAGACCAAGAGAAATTAATCATTGAAAATTTATGAGAAAATGAATGCAGATTAAAATTAACTAGAGATGTGTTAAATTATATCTGGGAGTATAAAAGTGCTACTTCCTCAGCAGCCATTAGGTTCTGGCCATTAGTTAGGCCATTAGTCATGCGTCAATTTTATGCTCAGTTACATCAATATTTGCTGGGGAAAAAATTGCTGTAGATTTTTTCTTTATTGCATCACATGAAATAATTCCAAAAAGAAAAGAATTCTGTCGAACTATCATAAATTTCAAAGAAAAAGTACAAAATTGACATCTTTAAGTTAGTATATCTTTGTTCTAAAATCGAATATACGTAGGCTGTTCAATTTTACTGCTGCGAAACCACTCGTCGAGATGTAAATTCCTTTGCAATGAAAAATGTCTGTTGTCTGTATTAACAAAAGCTACCGATAGTTGGCGCATACATACTCATGTTCCTGAATATCATGTGATTGAACTGAAACCTGTTGGCGCTCGCCTACAAGATGCAGCCACTTGTCAAAATGGAAGCGTCGTTGGCAGGGTTGGCGAAAACCCGGGTTTTTTTAAAAAAGCCCATGGACCCAGGGTTTTTTGGGTTTTTTTAAATAAAACCCAACTAAAGCTGGGTTTTTTAAAAGAAATGTGGGTTTTTTTGTCTTTTTTTAGGGAAAATGTAGGGTACTTGTAGCATATTGTAGCAGAAGTTTATGAACAAAGCGCAAAAATTGTCTTGGGGTAAAAAAACTGGAAAACTAGTTAAAATTCAGCGTTTTCTGAAGAAGAGTATGAAAGACGACGAAACCCAAGAATGGTGAAGTTTCAGATTTTTTAGTTTCCATGATTACCAACAGTTAAGGCAAAATTACTTCTTGAGTGATAAAATCTATTGTTCGTTTTTAATTACTACTATTTTTTTTTTTTTTTTTTTTTTGCATTTTACTTTATTGTATTTCATTTTTTTATGCAAAACTATTGTAGAACCTCAAGTAGTTTAAATCCCTATTTACTGAATTCCAGCTTAATCAAGACATTTCTTTGAATTTTATGTTGCCTGTTTTTCTATTTCTGTGTACAGATTAAGAAATATTAAACTTTTTTGTAAGATAATGAAAATACTGTACATCCTATTCTGTTTTCTGTCCGACCATTTGTAAAACCTGTTAATTTCTAAAAAAAATATAACTTGTGTTTATTCGAGATTTGCGACGTGTTTGTTTGCAGGAAATAATTCACATGAAAGCCTTTTAGCTAGAGTAGTTTCCTCTGTACAATCTGCAAGTATTGGGAAAATCAGACGTGACAGGACTTAGTTAAGATAATTTGAGTCCATTTATTTATCAGTTAAAGATAAAAATTAAATATATATTTTTTAAATCTTTGAAGTATTTTTAATGCTGTTAAGAGTTAAGAAATACTATTAAAGTTCAAAATTCATTTTTTATGTCCATTGTCAGTGGTGAAGAACAAATAAAATAGAAGTTTAAATTGTAAAAGTATTTAAATTAATTACTTTTTTAAAAAACTTCTCAAAAAATTTAAAAAAACCCAAAAGTGGGCTAAATAATGGGTTTTTTTTAATGGGTTTTTTCAAAAAAAACCATTGGGTCCAACCCAATTGGGTCCAATCCGGCCAACCCTGGTCGTTGGAACAAAGTTATCCAACTAAAAATGATTTTCATTTGCAAAAATCAGCATTGGAGTTCTTTGATATGATACGTGAAGCTTTCAACGATAAAGCAATGTTTCGAGTCGGTACTTTTTGCTGGCATAAAGCATTTAAGGAAGGCAGGCAAAGTGTGGAAGATATTGAACGTGAGGGACAACCTTCACAGAGACAATGATTAACACTACTGCAATTATCATCAAAGAGAATCACAGAGTTATTTTACATCAGTAATTTCTGGCTGTTTCATTAACTTAAGAAACCATTACGAGGCTAACATTTTGAAAGCAACAAAGCACGTCTAAACTCTCTGGAGGTGGTTTTGAATAATTTTTCACAAACTTAAAAGTTGACAAGTTTTTAAGAAGTGGACAGAACCTTGGAATAAATTCATTTAGTCCCACAAAAGTTATTCTTAAAACTATATAAATTATGACGATTAAAGTTCTGTATTTTTATAAATTTAGTCTTATTGAACAGCCCTTGTGGAAAAGGAAATTAGATAATCTTACCTTTTTATTTTTTTAACCAATTATTTGTTTTACCTATTTTGCTTCTATGTAGAATGCTTGTTTGGCAAAAATTTATGTTTAATAGAAGAATTTTAATTGCATGTATTACCTGCTTCAATATTTGAAAACAATTGCCTGCCAAAATTTAGGAGAATATTAGAAAATATAGAGGGGAGGTGGTAATGAATAGGCCAATTTTTAGCTCTCATTTTTTTAATAATTTTTTATAGTATTTTTTTAAAGCTCAGAATTGGCTTTTTAGTTACTTTACTTATTTGGTTATATTAAAAAGTCATAAAAATTGGATTAGAAAATGTCAATAATAAATAATAGAAAATTAAAATGTAGAAAATGGGTCCATCCATCCCCACCCATGGGGTTGAATGGGCCATTGAAGGTTTATGAATGGGACAATAAATGAATTCAATGAAAACATCTGAAATTTTTCTTTTAAAAAATTCTCATAAATGAATAAAAATATAAGCAAAAAAGTTTTATCAATTTCATTACAATTACTTTTAAATTATATATATTTTTTAATAATTAAAATTTAAATTGCTTTTGGTGAAATTCAATACTATCATCGACAAAGTGGAAAAATAAATAGGAACTGTTACCTAGATTTTTTAAATATAAGTAATTTAAAAAAAAGTAATATTTAAATATACACACCAGCCTACAAATGCAAACAATTGGACATTTTCAAAACGTCATATAAAATCGGTAAAACACACTAGTCTACTCTAACCTATTTATTAAATATTGAATGGAATCACTCATATCAAATCCAAATGGTAAAATGCTGGTATGTGTGGTCAATAACTGGACAGATCATCTTAATCATTTATAGAATTTCACTTATACCATTGATTATTTTGTCATTTTAAGAGTTACTTCAACATGGGGGTAATTGATGGAACTTAGTTGAGAAGTTTTGATGCATCCACCATTTAGTCCAGACTTTGTACCATCTGATTTATTTTCAATTAAAAAAAAATATATTTAAAAATCTACAAAAAAAATTTTTGAGGGATTCTTTAAAACACATGATATTATGCTGGCCATTTTTGCTGCTCATAACATTGGTTTCAGAAAAGACCTTTTCGTCCATTAGCAGTTTTGCATATTATGAGTGAACTGGAATGTCGAAATTAAAGTTTAAAAAAAACACATCAAATTCTCTCCCAGCTATACCCCAATTTTTTTTTTAATTCTTGTTTGCAAAATATTCCGATTTGGAGGACTTCTTCCTTGCAATAGTGCATGATATTGTTAATATTGGCAGCCAAGACATAGGCGTCTGGTGTGCAAAAGAAGTAGGGGGTCAAAAGAGATGTGAAATATTATTTGGTGGAACCCCTTAAGTTTTTTCTGTAAAATTAGGCTACAGTGTAAAAAATGTGGATAATGACCTCCAAATTCAGAACAGTAAACTATCCCTTTTCAATTCAAAGTCATATTTTTAAAGAAATAACACAAGAAAAGCCCATTAATTTGAAATTTTTAGCTTTTATTTTCATGAAATATGATATAAAATTAAAGTGACACTTGTCTGTTTCAAAGCAGCAGAGTGAAGAACTTTTAGTAAAAACTTTCAACATAAAACACAACTTTCTTATTGCAAGATACAGCACTGAACACATAGCCTCTTTATCTTCTTTACTAATAATAAAGCTGAATGTCTCTCTGTCCGAAGGATGTCTGGATGTCTGGATGTCTGTGACGCGCATAGCGCCTAGACCGTTCAGCCGATTTTCATGAAATTTGGCACAAAGTTAGTTTGTAGCATGGGGTGTGCACCTCAAAGCGATTTTTCGAAAATTCGATGCGGTTCTTTTTTTATTCCAATTTTAGGAAAAAAAAAACTATCATAAATTACGAAATTATCATAACGTGGAACTGTAACATCGGTACAAGCCAATTGGCGAGAAAATTCACCATACATTATTTGTAAATACAGGCGAACCAAAAGACCTTTTGATTTTTCTATTACGGGCAAAGCCGTGCGGGTGCCACTAGTAGTAAATAAAAGTAAGGTTTCAAAGAAATTCTGGAAGGAAGTCTGTGGCAGACATGCCTCCAGGGGACCCCATAGCACCTACAGCCTTGAAATTTTGTACAAAATTACTTCGAGCTCCGTGGGTGTGCACCTGGGGGTTTTATTTTTTTATATTCAAATTAGTTTTTTTGTAATTAAGTTTTTAAGCTCATATTTCGCATAAATTGCCTATAAAAAGGGGTGAAACATTACTTGCATATATTAATATTATATATCGTTGGAAAGGGTAGAGTTTTCCGCATTCTACGCAATTTGTTTCTACGCTAACTTAAATATGGCGGGAGTTATTTTCGTTTTTAGTTCGAACTTTTTTAGGCTTAGCTAAAACTTAGGCACTACTTCCTTCATTATATCTATCAGTAAAAAGTGAAGGAATTGTCCTACACCTTTTTGACACCACTGAAAAGAGCGACTTTTTTTTACTCCAGATCTAACTCGCCCTATGGTCAAAAAACTGAACTTCTATCTCCAATGGAAAAAAAGTCTTTTCGATTTGCATGTTTCTTCTTTCCCTTATTCATAAACTTTAAGGGTTTCGATTTTAATGGAAAATCTTAGGCTCAACTCAATTCAATCCCCGAGCTAAAGAGCATCATATATTACTGAAACCATGAATATACAAAACTGCAGTTTTGCCATGCACAGGAACCCTTTAACCCTTACGGCTCTGCAAGTTGGTACAGGTTATTTTGAAACCCGGGGAAGGGGTGCTTTTTTGATCCAAAGGGAGCTTGTAATGCAATTTTAATCTGTTTCTTTTTAACTGACCATTTAAATCTTCGCGAATAAGATTGCAAAGCAATCTTCGGGGGGTTGGTGACAGAGCCCCCTGTTCGCTACCTTTCATTCCTTTCATTGCTTCCTACCCGCTCGCCCCTTTCACTACTAGTGAAAAAAAAAAAAAAAAACATGTGGCTAAAAGCCAACAGTTATAAATGCAGTTGCATGTACAGCCAACACCTGATTGGTCCATTGACATCATGATATTTAAATTAGCTTCTAGCTCTTGACCAATCACATGTCGGCTATAGTTAAAGCACTGAATCGCTAATTTTAAATCAAGGAGTAATTACTCTAATTTTATATTTCTTTTAATGGATAATTGCATATTTGTCTTATTATTTACTAGTGGCACCCGCACGGCTTCGCCCGTTATAGAAAAATTAAACGTCTTTTGGTTCGCCTGTGTATTTACAAATAATGTATGGTGAATTTTCTCGCCAATTGGCTTGTACCGACGTTACGGTTCCACGCTATGATAATTTCGTACCTCGCCAATTGGCTTGTGCCCATGTTACGGTTCCACGTTATGATGATTTCGTAATTTATGATAGTTTTTTTTCTTAAAATTGGAATAAAAAAAGAACCACATCGAATTTTAGAAAAATCGCTTCGAGATGCACACTCTCATGCTACAAACTAACTTTGTGCCAAATTTCATGAAAATCGGCCGAACGGTTTAGGCGCTATGCGCGTCACAGACATCCTACAGACATCCAGACATCCTCCGGACAGAGAGACTTTCTGCTTTATTATTAGTAAAGATTAACATGAAAGAATACTCTACAAAATAAATCAATCCATCGAGTAAAAAATCTTTTACCAATCAAATATTAATTTTAACTCTGAAAAGTAGGGGGGCAAGGACCCCTTACTTTAAGAAGTGAGGGAGCAGTTGCTCCTCCCCCCCCCCCCTCCCGAAAGCCGTCTATGAGCTAAGAGATGTAACATGGCAAGTTTGATTGAAAATACAGAGAACCAAAAGCTACAAGCTTTGTTCTTGAATGTGAATTTCTGTTTCAGCTATAAATTTTGCTCAATAAGCTTTTTTTCTCTCATTGAATTACATTTCTCTGCAGCGAAATAAGCAAGATGCAATAGTGCAGAGAGAAAATGCAACGATTGCTTGTTGTGCCCAACTATAAAGTAAACACACTAGTGGTGGCCAGTGCTTCAGTAGTAGCCACAGTGAAGTATATTTTTAAACTGTGGGTCTACAATATTAATTACAGTGTTGTAGTTTTGGCCGGACAAAACTGATTTTATCAGGGCAACTGGCCAAAACTGGATTTAACCACCATAGAATTGGCCAAAACTAAATTACGTGAAAATACAGTTCTAATTTGTATGTATGTGAGAGATGTGTGTTTTACAACTAATAAATATTTAAGTTGGAAGTTGTTTAATTGAGTATAACAATTTTAGTTAATTAAATACAATATTAGCGAAGTAATTTACATTATTATAACAATAATAGTGAACAAATTTTAACTTTCTTCAAAATTAATAACTGAAATTGCTCACACTAAAACAAAAGACATAAGGAATACAAAACAGTCTGTAACATAAATATAGCAACTTTGCAGTAGTGTTGCCTTTTAGTTTTCAAAAGTGTTTTCCCCTTGCACCTTTAGTTTTGTTTTAAAAAAATGCTTATATGTTTCTAAGAGAAGTTCTTTTTTAGCCTACTTTCCCAGTAAAAGTCAGAAGAAGAAGAAAAAAAGCATGAAAGAAGGCTTAATGCATCTTAAAAATATCGTGAAAAACAAAAAAAGTCAAAAATAAATAAAATAATTAAATAAATATTGAAAAATTAAAAATTGGAAAGTAGGGTATTGAGATGGGGGAAAATGTCTGTCGGTCTGTCTGTCTGTCCCCCCGTAATAACTTTTGAATGAATAGTCCGATTCGAACAAACTTTTTTTTGTTCGAAAGATCTTGGCGAGGACACCTCATTCCCATATTTCACTTTTTGATTTGAACTATTTTTTGTTCAATTTTGAACAGTTCAAAAAAACTTAACATTAGCGCCTACGGGGAAATTCAAAGCAATTCCGAACTGTGAGGCGAATTTGCTTCAAACAAACTTTGTAGGAAAAAACTTTTGATAAAAAACTTGTATATAAGATATCTTTTTGACTTGAACAATTTTCCGTTCAATTTTGAACAGTTCAAATCCCTTAACATTAGCGACTACGGGGAAACTGAAAGTCAATGTAGATTCCGTACTTGAAGGCGGATTTACTTCAAACAAACTTTGTTGGAAATAGCTCTTGACGACCTACTCCCGACTCCGACTCCGAGAATTTAGGGGGACCTGACACCGACTCTGACTCCTGTTCCCGACAATTAATCGGACTCCGACTCCCCGACTTCGTAGCTTTGGCAAACATTTATACACGGAGGACAAATGACTGACTCCGATTCTTGGATATTCGACTCCGACTCTTTTATCCCAAAATGAGATTGACTCCGACTCCGCTGCTGTGGTTTTAACTGTGAAATAATTATTGTTGATATGATTTGTTTTTATTTTCACGCTAAAGTTTTAATTTAGGTATTTAGTTTTCGGTGAATAAACTCGAAAAATATGCGCAGACGATTTTTTTTTTTTTTTTTTGACAATGAAAATTATTTCTTTAAGTTGACATTTTATGGTTTTTTTTGTATTTTGGTAAGTGCATTAATTCTTTTAAAAAATTATTTTCGGCAACAGGGGAAAAAGAAACGATTTTTTTTTATATGATGTATTTATTTTAATGAACTTATTATTATTTTTTCGTTTTGAAAGCTGTGGATTTTTTAATGGAAAGAAATGTATTAGCTGCTTTGTTTAAGAGGTGCTGCTATTTTATTTGTTCGTTTTTTTGAAGAAAAGTAAGGAATATTTTATTCCTAGAAATCAGCTTAAAATATAAAAAAAAAATATGTTTGAAAAAATTTGCGATTTTAGCTATTTTTGAGAATATTGATCAGGTACTAGAAAGTAGTATGGGTATACGGGAAAGTAGGCTCGTCTAGTTCTAGACGGAACTTCTTGTTTTTTTCTCTTTCATTTATTCTTCAAAATTACTTGAAATACTTTGCACGTTTGTGTGAGAATTAAAACATCTATTCAGCTTACAATGTTTCACTCTATTATTTTTTTTAATGTTACTGCATATTTTTCATGTAAACCTTATCGTCTAAACATGCTGTAGTTTCTGCAAACTGTAAAACATACTATTTAGATAATGAAAGGTGATTGATTATGGTTTGTTTTGCATTTCTTTTTAATAATTTAATATTTGGTTTTCATTTAAAATTTGATAATTATCTAAATGGTCAAAACTGGATAAAACTGATTTTATCATGGCTGGTTTTAACCGGTTTTATCCATGGTTAAAGCCACCACTGGCCAAAACTCTTACAACCCTGATTAATTACCCTTCTTGAAGCTCAATGAGCATTTTTTTTTTTGCCCAACTCTTTCTAAATAGTCCCAATTTCTAAAATTGCCAGAATTTCAATTTGTGTGATTTTCATCAATTTTTTTCTCAAACCTCAAATTTGATCCAGTAAAGGCTACTCCAAAATCTGAACATTTCAATAGTAACCATATCACATTCTCCCATTCGGAGAATTTACATTGCTTACTTTAAATGCAATACTAATGAATAAAATTGATTCAGGTATATTAAGTAACAACAAAAAATCACATTATTATTGTTCATTTCTTTCTTCAAAGTATATAAGTAAACTTGAAGTGGCCACTACTGAACAGGGTTGGCAAAAACCCGTGTTTTTTTTATAAAAACTCATGGACCCAGGGTTTTTTGGATTTTTTTAAATAAAACCCAAAAAATCCAATTAAAGCTGGTTTTTTTAAAAAAGAAATTTTTTTTTTTTTTTTTTTTGTCTTTTCTTAGGGAAAATGTGGGGTACTTTGTAGCATATTGTAGCATAAGTATATGGACAAAGCAAAAAAATTGTTTTGGGGTAAAAAAAAGCTGGAAAATTCAGCGTTTTCTGAAGGAAAGTAAAAAAGACGACGAAACCCAAGAATGGTGAAGTTTCAGATTTTTTAGTTTCCATGATTACCAACAGTTAAGGCAAAGTTACTTCTCGAGTGATAAAATCTATTGTTTGTTTGTAATTGCTACTTTTTTTTTTTTTTTTTTTTTGCCTTTTACTTTATTGTATTTCACTTTGTTATGCAAAACTACTGCAGAACCTCAAGTAGTTTAAATCCCTTTTTATTGAATTCCAGCTTAATGAAGACATTTCTTTGAATTTTATGTTGCCTGTTTTTCTATTTCTGTATACAGAGTAAGAAATATTAAACTTTTTTGTAAGATAATGAAAATACTGTACATCTTATTCTGTTTTCTGTTCGACCATTCGTAAAACCTGTTAATTTCTAAAAAATATACAGTGTTCATTCGAAATTTGTGACGTGTTGGTTTCCAGAAAATATTTCACACGAAAGTCTTTCGGCTAGAGTAGTTTCCTCTGTACAATCTACAAATATTGAGAAAATCAGACGTGACAGGACTTAGTCAAGATAATTTGAGTTATTTATTGACCAGTTAAAGAAAAAAGTTAAATACATTTATCTAAAATCTTTGAAGTATTTTTTTAATACTGTTAAGAGTGAAGAAATACTATTAAAGTTCAAAATTCATTTTTTATGTTCATTGGCTGTGGTGAAGAACAAATAAAACAGCATTTTAAATTGTGAAAGTACAGTAAAACCTGTAAAGTTGACCACCTTTGTAAGTTGACCACCTGTCTATGTTGACCGCTTTTGTCAGGAACGGAATTAGTCCTATCTTATGTAATGAAGGAAAACCTCTGTAACTTGACCACCTCTCTATCTTGACCACCTGTCTACCTTGACCACTAATGAACATGAAATTTGGTTTGGAGTATTGTAAAATACCCTTTGTAAGTTGACCACTTGATTTATTTTTTTAAATTTTATTTAGCAAATTATTTTATTATTATTTTTGATAGCTTTCCAAAAATATTTTTGATGCCAGACCAGCATTTAACCAACTAAATGAAACAGCAGCATAACTAAACCTCCTTTTGAGTTTAACCACATGTGAAAACTACTTAGAACCCTTTTATTCTCCAAACTTGTTTTTCTTTTGTTGCTCTATTTGAGACTGACTTTTGTACTCTATGTTCAATGAAAACATGTGTCAATAGAGAAAAACACAAAGTATTTTTTTCCAGTTGTAATATTTTGTGGCAACACTGGAATTGTGCTATAGTAAAAGTTACTTGCATTGCAGTGTTTTTGGTGCAAGGGATTAAGAGATAGGACATTTTCATTTTCAACTGCCTTTTTGAACTATGCGAGTCCAACTTGTTGCTCTTTGTGTTATAGTTTTACATAAAATGGCTTCAAAAAGAAAGTTAGTTGACCTTGAGATTGATAAAAAGTATGAAATGTTAAAATTAATTGAAAAGAGAGAAATCTAGAGAAAATTAGCGGGACACATATGGAATTTCCATAACTAGTCTAATAAGTGCGCCAAACTTCAATAAGTAGTTATTTTGTTGAAAAGTATATCATCATGAGGTTATAAATGTATATGAGAAAAAAGTAAAGCGAAAAATTTGTAGTTTTTGATTGGCTATGAATTTTTAGGAACTAACAATATCAAATGAGTAACTTTTCATAAACAATAAGTTTTTTTTTTTGATCAATTTACTGAAATTTTAAATTTGCGTGACACATTATACATCATTCTGGGAAAATAATTTCTAAAAATATTTGAATAAAATTTTAAATTATTGTTTCAAAGTAATACTAGAGAATGAAAGTGAGTTGAACAGAAATAGCAAGTGTCAATTAGTCAAAAAATCAATACATGGTGCAAGAAATGACAAAAAAAAAAAAAAATCATTACCCCCTTTATAAGTTGACCACCTGTCTAAGTTGACCACCAAAGTACTGCACCGCAAGTGGTCAACTTACACAGGTTTCACTGTATTTAAATTAATTAATTTTTAAAAAACTTCTTGGAAAATTTTTAAAAACCCAAAAGTGGGCTAAATAATGGGTTTTTTTTAAATGGTTTTTTTTTAAAAAAAACCCATTGGGTCCAATCCGGCCAACCCTGTAACTGAAGCACTGGCCACTACTGGTGTTTTACCTTATATCCCTATGCAATTGACACCTTTTGTTCCCATTACTATAGCATTTGATACTTTACTTGTATAATTCCATGATTATTGTATAATCGCTTGTGAAAAGCTTGTACTTTTTCTCTTTTTTTTTTTTTTTTTTCAAATATTTACTCCAGGAATTCATTATTTTCCAGGTTGACCGACTACTTTGTGATTGGTGTGAATTGTTGATGAAAAGAAACGTCTTAATTTCCTCGTAAACAATTAAGCTTCTTTCATGTCATAAAAAAAATTTGAAATATGGAAGGAAAGCACCTAGTAAGTAGCCTGTGATGAAGAATTATATCAGTTTTTATATAAAAGTTGCTGGTGCTTTGTAGTCTTCATATTGACATTTATTGTATGGTCTTGATTGTGTCTGAAGTTAATTTGCACAGAATATAATGTTATAAGGAAGTAAAAGTGCTTAGCTCAAATTATTGTCTTGAAAAATTAAGATAGGTTCCATAGGAGAGTCGTTAAATCTTTATAAGCATGAAAACATAGATAAAATGAATGTCATAAATGCTTTATAAGCAAAAATGATTAAGAGTGTATATTGTTAAGGCTTAGCAATTTTAAGTATAAAAAGTAAAAGAAAATGTCTAGTGGAGAAGTTGTAGAAAAATATTTCTGTTGTGAAACTTCATTCATTGAAGGAAGCTGTAAAGCCCACTTTAAATCACACTTGCAAAATCAGAATCATGAAGTTTCTGGGAAAACTATCTCTGTGAAAGGAAGTGTCAAAACAGAAATGCCAGAGCCTGCAGGTTTCAAGTGTAACAATCGCGGAGATTCGTTCACTCAGGAAGATCAGTTGACAGCTCATGTGGCATGCCATACTGGAAAGAGTGGCACCCCAAGTGTCAAAACAGAAATGGCAGAGCCTGCAGGTGAGAAGCGTTTCACCTGTAGCAATTGCGGACGTTCCTTCACCCAAGAAGCTCAGTTGACAGCTCACAAAGCATCCCATAGAGGGAAGAAATCGCACACTTGCGAAGTTTGCGGAAAACAATTCACCATGAGTTCGAGCTTGAAGTACCACATGCCGTTGCATACAGGTGAAAGACCTTTTTCGTGCGATGACTGTGGAAAGTCTTTCATTCAGAAGGCGCAACTGCAAGCCCATTTGAAAACTCATACAGGAGAGAGTCCCTACGTGTGTGAATTGTGCGAAAGATCATTCGCCACAAAATGGAGCTTGGTGAATCATGTGGCTCTGCATACGGGCGAAAGGCCGTACTCGTGCGATTACTGCGAAAAGACCTACATCCAGAAAAATCAACTGACTGCTCATCTGGTCTCGCATACCGGAAAGAAGCCCTTTACGTGTGAGGTTTGTGGCAAGTCTTTCGCTTACAAGTGGACTCTCAAGTGTCACATGGCTTTGCATACTGGAGACAGACCCTATTCTTGCGACATCTGCGAGAGCAGTTTCGTCCAGAAACCGCAACTGATTGCCCACATGTTGGTTCATACCGGAGACAGTCCTTACTGTTGTGACGTATGCTCGAAGACGTTTTACGATCTCAGTAGCTTAAAGAGACACAGTAAGCTCCACACGAGAGAAATGCCCTTCACGTGTGAGCATTGTCATGAGGGATTTCCTGGCCTTAAATTACTTAAGGTGCATCTGAGGACGCATACAGGAGAGGAAATTTATTCCTGTAAGTTTTGTGGAAGGACATACGCTAGGAAAAATTCTTTGACACGGCATTTGAAAGACCATCATACGCTCATTGGAAAAAAGGAAGAATAGTTTGGCTTGAAAAAATGTTATGTGATAGCCATCACCTAAGTACAAGATATGGGGGGGGGGGGTCATGCTTTGTGGCTCCGCAAACAAGCTTTCTAATACTTTTTAAAATTTTTGGAAATGTCTTAACAGTCGGTTATGAGATTTAATGGGACCAGTAATTATCGCAGAAAGAATGTATGAGGCAGTGAGAAGCAAAGGGATGTAAGTGCCAAAATTAAAATTTTGGAGATAATCCGTACAAATAGTAGGAGAACCTCTCTTCTGTTTTGGGGCAAGAGTTAGTACTAGTAGCTCTGATAAGTGCTGCTATACAGCATGGTTTATAAAAAAAAATTCAATGAAAGCCTACCGATCCCAGCAACTTTAAAAGCGTTTTACTCAAAACTTGAAAATGTCCACTTACATCCTTTTGCTTCTCCCTGCTTATGTATTCTTTTATCTTTTAATGGTTTAAAATATGTTTGACTTTGTTTTGTCAATGAAGAATCTGATAAATGAAATGATTTCAGCCATATTTCTCATTTTTAACTTTATTCTGAAATAAAAAGTGATCATTTATATTGATTGCCTTTTTATCCATTTTTATCACTTAGTTAAAATGTGAAGAAAATCTTTTTAAAACAGCTATTGTAATGTACGAAGTCTCTAGTGTTCACACTTTCGATTTTGTGAAGTAATCGCAACAAATAGATTGTGGATTCTGCATCATTTCCATTCACATCTCTTGGGGTTGGATGGAAAGGGGGGGGGGGGCTGGTAAAGACCCCTGCTTTGTTACATTCCCTGCATGAGCTTACTAGCATTTTCCTTTTTGTTGATGATAAGCTTTTGAACTCCATTGTAGAAACCATGGTATTTACCGTCGGAAAATCTTGTGTCCAAAATTGTATTTTTAGTGGACCTATATTTTGTGAGCAAAAATAGAAAATGGAACAAATTCTATAAAACTAATATTTTATTAATGAAAAACCTTAAGCTAAAATTTAATGTATTGAATGTGACGGCTCAAATATGTAGCTGAATCTAATCTAGTTACTAAGATGTTGCAATTCTTCATAAAACACTTTAATTAGTTCTTGTGAATTCAAAAAATTTTGTTTTCAATGTATCTTCAAAATATAGGGCAATTGATTAAAATGCAATAAATGAGTTTTTCAACTGAAAAAGTGTATATGATGTATAATGTCGCCTCAGAGCAATAGTAAGATATCTAATCCCAGAAATGGAGACGATATGTTATACATTGTATATCGTCGTGTCAGAGCAACAGTCTAGGAAATGTCGACTGAATTTCAGCCCCGCCCCCCCCCCCCTTATAACCCATTGAAATATAAGTTGGATAATTTTGCACCATAATTTTAGAAAATAAAAAGGTAGATACCAATTTTATAAATTCTAGTGGCACAAAATCAATGAAATAATTATTTACGTCTTGCAAAGGCGCTTTGTTCGCATTCCTGTGTATGTGAAGCTGATTAATTTCTACCAGTGGTGTTCCCATAAGGCTTTATATACGCCTTCAAAAATTTTAAGACATACAGCCATGTATACCCTCAAGCTTCAAAAATTTTCATATTATGACATATTAAGTACGTAGGTCAGTCAGAAAGTTAGTTGCACTACTTGGTAAATATGTTCTGTCTGAGACAAATTTGATAAAACTCTGTAGCAACTCTTTAGACATGTACCTTTATCGTGCGACGTAGCGGCTTCTCCAAGGCTAATTCAGTTTTTCTGATAATCAGCCGCAAACATGTATCGACAGCTGCAAGTAGCGTCCAAATTGGAAATGCGTGCAGTTATTCAATTTTGTGGGCAAAAAAGATGTAACTGCACTGAAAGTTATGGGCAGTAGCATGAAGAATATAGTGAAAATGCAGTATCGCGTCAATCTATCGTGAAATGGTGCAACATGTTTGAGAATGGATGTACAGATATTGACGACGCTGAGCACGAAAGAAGACCAAGTTTAGATGAGAAGCGTGGGATCACCCTCCCTAGCTGCCTTAACCTTTCACCTCCTGACTTCCATGTTTTTTGGTCCCATAAAACAAGAACTTTCAAAGCGACGATACCATTCAGATGCCGAAGTGAAAACTGCAACCCGACAATGGTTATCAGACATTGGACGGGATTTCTTTGCAGAAGGCATCGAAAACTTGTACTACGCCTCGACGAAGGCTTAAATAACGGATGTGGTTACGTTAAAAATTAGATTTTGAATGGAACTTAAGAGTAACAATAAAGTTATTGTAAAATTTCAATCCTATTTTTTTTTCTTCAACAGTGCAACTAACTATCTGACTGACCCTTGTACATGATTGCATACACATATTGTGCGTCATGGATTACTGGAAGTAATGCCCTTCAGAAAAATTGATGGAAACATCACTGGTTTCTACATTAATAATTAAATGTACATCTGTCGAATGTTTTTCATTGTGCATTTCTGTTTAGCTGAAGAATTCCAGCATGAAGTTCCCCCACGGATCTTTGGAAAAATGTACATCTTTAAGTGAGATAAGAACGAAGGTGGTGCTATAACAGTCAATAGCATCTACTACACCCAACACCGAGTTTCTCGAAGCGGGAGCATTTGGCGAATATGCCTTTAGGTCAGCGGTTCCCAACCTTTTTAGTTGTGCGGCCCACCAATTTCGTAGAAAACACCACTGAGGCCCATTAAGTACTATATATTATTTGGCAGCCATAATTTACCTTCTGAGGGGGTGGGGCATCTGCTCATAACTGTCCTGAAGTGTAAATAATATACCGTATTAGGATTAAAAGTGAGTTAAAAAGAAGGAGTTCTGAAGAGTCCTTTTCCCCTCATGTTGCACCACTGATGTAAATATACTGTAAAGAACAATTTTTCAAAATATTTTTTAAGAAAGAAAATAACTTTTTAACATTCACTTAGTTGGCATAGCTGTAAGAAAACTCGAAAACAAGTCATCTAAGTTGAAGCTCCATCGAAGACGCTGCTTTTTCTCCACCAGAGAGTTGATATCTGGTTTGATCATGGATAGTTTTAGTCTCAAATAACTCGTAACATTCAATGCATTTCTATATGATATTTTTAGTTTTAAACTGCAATCAAAAGTCTCAATCAAATAGGTATGTTGTCGAAAAGCCCCTCAAGTGTCTCAATACACTGGTTAGTCATGCCATAGTTCAACAAAGGAAGAGCATTTCTAACTTGAAGTTTGAAGCTAATACTAGTTTCTTTGGGCAATTTTCTTTGAAGGAGTTTCTGATTCATTAGATTTCATCTTCTATTGTAGGGGAAAGTTCCTAAGAAATATGAAAAATCTTAATCTTCAAGTTCCTTATTGGCTATTAGTTATTGGCTTTTGAGTGACAATACATTTAAAAAGTGAAATTTTCGCAAAGAACGGAAATCGAGACCCCAAGATTTATTTTGTTTCTGATTCTCGACCAGTGTCCACGGCCCAGTCACACGCTGTTCGCTGCCCACTTGTGGGCCGCAGCCCATTGGTTGGGAACCACTGCTTTAGGTAGCTTACTGCTTTTGGATTGGACATAGGTCCATAAATAGGCATCATCATCGGCCATGAGAAGTAGACATTTCTTTATTTCGATTCGTGTTACAATTAAACTTGTTTATAAAGATCTTGCTGGGATCTTCTCAGAGTAATTTAAAATTATAATTATGCATTTAATTATCTAATTACAGAAAATTTAGATATTTTCTTTATTTTGACCTCTTGAATTCAAATTATGTTTTTCCTAATCACGAATGTGTGTATGTAGGCGTGTGTGTGTTTATGTGTGTGGCGGGGGTGGGGGGTATGTGTATCTGTGTAGGAGGGGGTATGTGTGTGTAGGCATGCGTGTTTGTCTGTGTGCAGGCATGAGTGTGTGGGTGAAATAAAAAATAGGTAGTGTGTAGGTGTCTGTATGTGTTTGAGTGTCTGTATGTGTGTGTACGTGCGTGTATGTATGCGTGTAAGTGTAGGATATTGACGCAACCGGGAGACTTTGCTTGCTAGAGGAGCACGATGGTGATGCTGCAGAGGGTGCTGGTGGGAAAATAAAATCATAGCACATCACAACAGTCAAATGAAAGCAATAAGCAATCGTGATTGCTCAAAAAATGTGTGTACTTAGCATGGAAGGACATTTTCCCTATTGTTGGCACTAGGATGAATATCTCTACGAAAAAAAAATCCGGAGAAAGCAAATTTAGCATGATGGATGCAGTTCATATGTACCTGTGAAAAGAACAACAACTGGCCCCTGACCGTAATGAGTGAATGGATGTCATGCAGCCAAAGAAATAAAAGAAGACAGTTGATAAATTTTAACGATTTTATTTACGATAAGTTATTCCAAAGGTACACAGATTCAAGAACTTTGCTTTAAGTAATTTTTGATTTTTTTTTTTTTTTCCATTTCAGATTGCAATGAAACAAATATTTGATATACATAGTAATTCAAACATAATTTATTTACAAAATTCATTTTTTGCTGTCACAACCATCATTTTATTCTTGTTTAACTAAGATACACTGTTGTTGTAAAAAAAAACAGCTCTCCCTTACTAAAGTTGCAACTTTCCTACTTTCTGTCTTCCACGATAAAAGCTCCCGCCGTGAAGTCTGAGCCCGCCTACTGCCATAGAAACGGATTTCGTTCATTTTCTGCAAGGGCTAGCGGAAGGCTTTTTGGCGCCATTTCGCCACTCGTCTGCTCGCCTTTGTGCAGTCGTGTACGGGTTTTTCCCAACATTAAGCTTCCCTTGGAGAAATGAGACGCGCCTCGTTGCTATAGCAGCAGACATTTCGACGGTGGCTTTTAATATAGTCGGACAGTATCTTTCTCATCAAAGATAATTATTTTTATTTATTTATTTTTTTGACGGTAAAAAAAGGGATTGGGGCTATAGACTTGGATGCCCCTTAGAAGATGGGGGTTACCAGTCCTTTACACAGATTTTGAAAAATCAAACGACAGTAGAAATGTGTGAAGTTACGACTGGTGTTTAGTTACTACTAAGGATCGTAGGAGTTAGTTAGTTCGTATCGTTTAGTTAGTAACTTAAGAATCGAAGGAGAAATTTAAAATGAATTAATCATGCTAGTTTGAGCACATTTTTTCATTTACAGCATGGAAACAACAACACAGAACTTCATAAGAAATTACTGAGCTGCTAAATTCCCTAGGAGTCGTCTACAAATGATGTCAAGCTTTTCGGAAAGCGGGGAGGGGGGGGGCAGAAATTATGACAAAAGGAAGGAAGGGGATAACAAGTGTGGCATCACACATCTTGGCTTTAGGAAATAAAGTAAGAAATTTCACGTTATTTTTGAATAACTTATTTTTCATCATTAAGTGAGAATTAATTTCTTTTAAATATGATCATAAAAAACAAAATTTTCCACTTCCCGGATTATCTTAGTGATTATTTTAAGACAGAAGTCTGTTAAAAGTAAGACAATTTTCACCACTGATCAAATATGATGAAAAAAAAAAGCATGACATCAGATTGAGGACAGTTTTTATGGGCAGAATAAAGATTGAGAACCACTCTTCAGAGAAGCTAAGAGACACTTGGCTTTATCTAAAAGTATGTTTTTAAAAAAAGTTACTTAAATGACTTTTTAAAGTAAACATCCGTCCGCGTGTCCCAAACTTAAATTTTTTTGGAGGGTACAAATTCTCGATTTGCGGAGTGGGACTCCAAATTTTGTGGAATCATTGGGACATTTCTGGAAGTCACCGTGACATATCCCATCGGGGAGCCCATGTAAGTAAACTTCTATTTTTCCCATTTTCCTCCTGAAAAAAGTTGGTCATAACTAGGCTTGCTAAACGTCCCGGTATCCCGACCGGTTTACTTCACGTCCTGGTAAAAGATAAATTTGATTACAGATGACCAGAAGAGACTAATAATATTTAACTGTGAAGGATTATTCAGGATAATTACTTTGTCATTTGTAAAACTAATATCGGGTTAGGTTGTGTGTATTTTTACAGCAAGATTAAAACCAAAAATGATTCTAAAAAAAGTCCTAGGCATTCAAAAGAACATTTAAATATTGTTCAAATTTTTATTATGCATTCAAAAGGTTTCTTCTTAGTATTAACATGGTAGTATACACATTCTTAACATTAATATTAATCTTTTATTCATAGCATTAAGAATGAAGTATCCTCTAAAACACTCAAAAAAAGTCGGGTGTGTACCCTTTTCAATACCCGTGACGCTGGAGAAAGGGGGGTGTGGGGGGTTCAGCATTCCTGTGTCCCGGTTGAACGTTTCAGAAATCTGGCAAGCCTAGTCATAGCACCTTAAACAAAAGCTTACCACAGAATAGTTATGAAAAAAAATATATATCCCCATTACTTTCATGCATGAAGACTTGCAAATATAACACCCTGAACTTATTTATTTCTGATCCAATTTCAGTTACAAAACTTATTTCATCCCAGTATCATTACCATAATTATTTTTTTGCCTCAGTGTTAAAAATGACGCACAGTATTAGAACTGAAGGGCTCGCGGCAGAAATGTGTCAAGCCACAAGGAGTGACTTTTGCATCGAAATTTTTCTTTCTCATAACTGAGATTGAACTAAACGTGACAATGGATCATGTCATTTGGAGAAAAACATATCTGGTTTTAGTATTGAAGAACATAGAATGTATAATACCTTTGAAAAGTTCTACAAATATTTTTAAAAAGTTGGAAATTGGCCTACTGAAAAATTCACATAACGTGGCATATCACATTCTTGTCAAGAGCCCTTCAATTATTTATTTGGTCAATGAAATTTTTAAGTCAAAAACTAGAATTGCACCTGTAAGGGAATCAGAATTTTGGACCTTGTTCTCAGAATTGTCCTTCAATTGTTGAATATTTTCATTTAGTCATTAGGACTGCCCATTAGTCATTAGTATTCTACTCAGAAATCATAATTGCCTCCTTTCATGTAAGAACTTTTACTCAATGATTAGGACTGTTTCATTAATCACTAGACTTATTCGTTAGGGTTTCTCTTTTAGTCACTACTGTTTTACTTAGCTTTTAGAATTCTCTTTGAGCCTCTACTTTGGAAAATTTCCCTCTATCTTTTCCTTTTAGTTATTAACTTAGTGCCTAGAATTTAGCCTATTTTTTCATTTACCTATCGCTATTGTTTCTTAGGCCATTGGGATTCACTTTTTCTTTAGTCACCAAGGTTTCTTCGTGACGAGTTACGATTTCTTTTGCATCCAAGTTTTGGAAAGCAATATTTTTTTTTGTTTACGTAAGTTTTTCGAGCAGCGATGCTCAACCTGTGGCCCTCAGAGCTTTAGTGAGAGGACTGGTGAACAAGTTTGTCAAATCTAAAACTTGTCAAGCTGTTTTCCCCGGTCAAGTCGCCACTTTCAAGTCATTTTAATGCTAAAGTCGATTGTATATGAACAGCTTAAATTTCATTTCCAAGAAATATGTTATTCTCTTTTTAATAAAACTGATTTATAAACTATGATGTCATGAATAATTAGTACTGAACATGAATTTGGGGACTTCACCAAAGAATGGTGTGTTTATAATGCATGTTAATTTTCATCTGGTCACCCCAAATTCAAATAATTATCTTGTGTATATTCTGCCGAACTAAGCATAAAATTCGTATCTACACTTTTTATCAAAAATTGAGTAACGATTATTAGGTGTCACATGTTTCACGTAAATGCAATGTTTTATTCGCAACTCTAATAAACTATAGAGGGCGCTGCAGCCCCTGTCTAATGGCGGATGAAAAAGGTAAAACAAACAAATGCCGTAGCTTATAACTTGCTTTGACGCTTAGTGAATGGCAGTAATTTTTCATCGTGTTTGTGGGAAGCTTTCTTTTCTATTCTTCTGAAATTTCAAAACATCACAAACTGTCTGACGCCTGTAATTTATCCCAAAGAAAACACGTGGAATGGAATGTTTTACCTTTTTCTTTAGTATTGTTAATCACCGCAAGGGTACGTATATAACGTATTCGAGCTCTGGAGTTGCGAATAGTCATTTTTCAAAGGAAATTTTTTTTTTAAAATGGACCTTATTCAAGGTTTGGCAACGGCCCCATCAGCTGTCCGTCTGCGGGTATTTTGACCAACTACGCAGTGTTAGTAGTGCTAAAAAAACTCGTTTTATTTAAGGATTAAGAGATTTCATACGCATCATGAGCATGCTTAGGGCTTATAAAGACTTATGACAGCATGAATAATGCTACGAAAAATTAAAAGTAAAACGAGAATTCGAATTTTCACCATGTTTCTGATGAAGAACCAAAGAGGCTTAAACCCATGAAAATACAATAATAAAGAGAGTATTTCGTATTAAATGAATCGTTCATCATTCTTTCACAAAGTTTCTCAGTAAAAAACCTCTGCTTTTTAGACGAGTTTATAAGCCACATAAATGAAAGTGTTATACGCTGTAGTACCGGATTTTCGTCTGCTACAGTTCCCACAATGCACTGCAGTGCCGATTTTGACCCGCAGTGACGCCAGATGAATACTGTCCATTCTGATAAAGTTGTATCTGAATCAAATACACGGAGGCGCAAACCTTTGAACATGAATTTCTCATTTTTAACTCGGCTGCAGACACGACTTTTCCGCTTATCACGGCAGTATTATTATTCAAAGAAAATAAAAAGGTTGAGTACCGCTGAACAAGTGTTATCTGTCCAACAGCACAAGACTGTCTACGAAAGTGAATCCAAATGCATTTTACATGCATCAATTCATAATGAACGCATGTTTTGCAACATAACTTTTGAATGTGCTAAATGCTTATACTTCTCAACACCATTCGCCATGATTAAACAACACAATCTTTTATTCAACACAATTGAAAAAGGAAACAACTTTATATCTCTTCAAAATAAATCATGATGTTTTTTTTTTACATATGTACAAAGATGAAACAGACAGAAGATGAAAACATTTTTCTCGACGAAATAAGAAACGTTTTAGTTGAATTTAAACACAAACTCTTGAACTCCATGACAATATTTCAGTTCTGGGAAATCAGTGGAAACACATACTTATTTACAAGGTAATCATTCTGTTTATAAAAAAAATATACACTCCACACATAGAGAACTTCGTAAATTTTACACCAAACATGGTGTGTCTAAAAATATGAAGTTTTTCAATACTTGAGAGTCACCGAAGGTGAATTTCACGTTCTAATTTTATAATCACCATTATCAAAGGCAAAAATATCTTTTCTTTGGCTTAATCCCTAGTTAATGCAGTAGAATTTGCAATATCCTAACTAAAACATCTACACGAAGATAATTTTCCCTCACAAATGGCAATAACCACACATTTATTAAGCTCAGAAGAAGATTTCAACGCTTTAAAAAAATGGAGGTAATATTTATTTTCTTTCAATTTGCTTCTGCTAAGAACAATGAATTTCATTTGCCAAGGTAATATACTTGGTTCATTTAAATTGAATTCAAAAAGATAGTCAGTGCCATCTATGAATCAAATACTGAACAAAATAAAAAGATATTTGAAATATTTCATAATAGAAATACCCCCAGTATAGTAAATGAAAGATTACATAAGTAAAATAATGAGCTTTAACATAAACAGTGATTAACTTTTGTGACTGGAAAATCCCATTGTAACGCAACTGAAAAAGCGTACATTAAGACATTTTTAATACTAGTCATAACTAAATTACCCACAAAATATCACAAAGCCTCATTTTATTTCATAAAAAAATTCAGTGTGTTAGGTGAGAGTTAAAATCTGTAATTTGGCTTCATTTAACTACAAAAATTCTGTTCATTTAGACCATTTAATATTAATAGCAATATTTTGTGTTTCAGTTCATATGAACAAAACTAGTGTTGTTAAGTTTAGGAAAAAAAACGAGCTTTATTTGTTGGGAAAAAGACTTTTTTTTTTGAGATAGACTTTTTAAATAATTCCAAACAGTGAAAATATTTAATTTTGAGAAAATATTTCATTAAATAAGCTCAATTTTAGTCATCTGAACTGTTTTAAACTATATATTAACAGCTTTTTCAGCTCATTGACTAATATCATATCTAAAGTTTTGAAGACAGCGCAAATGTTTTTCAAATGAAAAGTTGTTAACTCTTTAAATGGAAGTTAAGATATTTTTGTGATTCAAATTAATTATGAAAATGCTATTTATTAGTCCAATATAAAATTTTATATTAATATATTACAAATGTTTTATAGTTGAATATTTATAAGTTATATATAGAATTTAATTATTAAGTTAAGTCACTATTTATAGTAAAATATAAAGACAACTTGTGCAGATATTTTCAAACTTTTAATGTTTGATGAACATAAAGTATGACAATAATGGTTCATAAGTATATTTTTGCAAGAAATCACTTAAAATAATGTTAATTTATGATTGAGGTATAAGTTACTAATGTGTTATAATTACTTAATAGAGTTACAATGTATTTAAAGGGTTGGAATAGATTGCAGTGCTTGTTTCAAGAATAGTAAACCAAGTAACAAATCACTATACTTACATTTTAACATTACAGTAGAAAAATTGTACGATAACTATCGATTTTTCTTTTCGTAAAAACCGACTAGAAAGCAAAAGTTACTGCTTCTCTGACTTTTTTGCATCAACAAGCAATGCATTCAATTACAAGCCCTTCTTTTTTGTGGCATAATAACGACGTGAGTGGCCTGGCTTTCAGGAAACATTGCATTTAGCTGCAAAAGTATATCATTCGATCCTACTATGGGGTACTACTCTAGCTGTGCTTTTCATTTGGCCTAACTTCAATCCATCTGACATAGATCTATCGGAATTTCAGTCTAATCATAGTTTGTCCTAAAGTTAAAAAGTGTTGCCTTAAAATTTCTGCTCTGTTACAATACCATCTATAAATTAAAGACTTAGTACACTAAGATCAGTCCAAACTAGTAAACCCACCTCTGTAGTAGGCAGAGGGAAGCTTGAAATGCCATGTCTAGTCTCCTAGTATGCTGCCATGGGTAGGTAAAGGGCAGTAACTACCCTTTTCATTTTTTTTTTGTCAATTGTTGTACGTTAGCTTTATTGTACAAGCTTGCTTATTTAGTTTCCACTGAAAAAAACATCTAATTCCACCATTTCCCTATTGTAAGTATTGAATCTAATACACATTTCTTCAAATACCCCAAAAAACTAATTTCTGCAGATACTGCCGTTTGCCTGCCCATGGCTGTATGGTAGTGAACAGGACAGATCGAATTAGCGTGATATGGCAGCTATAGGCGCCCATATGGGGAGGGGGGGGGGGCAAGTGGGGGCTCAAGCCCCCCCCCCCCCCCCCCTTAGAAATTAGAATTTCCTTGCTTTTAGTACTTTTTTCTTTGCAAAAATGAAAAAACATTTCTTCTCCAGCCATTAATGAATAAGTTATTAAAAACGTCAAACTTCAATAACTCTAATCTGTACTGAAATCGGTTTCCATGGGGAAATTATCTGAGCCCCCCCCCCCCCCTCTTTAAAATTTTGCATATGGGCGCCCATGGTATCCAATGAAATACTTTCTAATCTACTAACATAATGGATCTTATAATTTACTCTCACAGCTGGCAACATGAATATTCACACGCTTTAATATGTCACAGAAAAGAAGGCAATTCATATTTAAGAAAAATAAGTTAGCGAAAATGTGATTGAAAAGAAAGTTTTGGACCCATAGCTAATACACACTTTTAGCAAACATACAAAATGACAATATGAACTATAATAAATAAAATTAAAAAAAAATATAACAGTAATTATTTAAACGTGGCTGTGTTTTTTACTTCAGGATATATAAAGTTCTACTGCATTTAGTTACTTTTAGGCAAAGATGCTTTTTCCGGCAATTCACCTCACAACAACAAAAGGAACAAATCAAGAATATCACACAGAAAGGACTGTTCACAACAAGTGGCTCCCTCGTTTCACGGTGGACGTTCGAGAAACTGATCAAGCTCTTCAACAACCTATCCGATTGCTGCATCATTTGAGCGAATAGGACGGGAGAGAGCTACCCTCTCCATTCACTCTAACACAGAACAGAAAGAATTTGCATGAAAGGTGGGGACGAAGTCGACACAATCATCGTGGTGCAAAATACCTATATCTGTATAAATGTTAATGTACGTATGAAATGTCGTATGTACAAGTGTGATTCGTACGAGAGGATTAGTTATGAATCCTCACACATGAGCTGCAATAGATAATCTTCTCGGTGGTCCAACTCCTAGAAATACATATGAAACCAGTGTCAGAACAGAAGTTCACTCCAATAATACATTTTATGACCATATCGTTAAAAAAAAAACATACAAGATAACAAAAACGGATTCTTTTGTTATCGCCACCGTTTGGTGCTCAGGCAGAAAGATTCAAACTCTGGACCTGCACAAAAATGGAAGACCCCTGCTAGCAGGAAGATGGAAAAAACTGCCTAAAATCAACTTCGCTTTTTTCTTTATAAACATTTTTCAGGAAATGCTGAATCACGGAAAATAATCGACTCTTTTTCCTCTGCATCGTTAAATACTATGCCTAGGTAAAAATGAGTGTTTTTTAGTTTGAAAATGGCAAAGAGGATAATGTGAATGGCAAATTTTCCTAAGAGTGACTGCTTTTTTGAAAGTTTTCAATATTGTAACTCAGTAAAAAAAAATATTATCAAAGTGTCGTATTTGATTAGTATGGTTATGCAAAAAAAGGAGCAGTATTTATGTTTCTCCGTTGACACTTTCCGAGGACAGCATGTACCGCAGTGAAGTTGGCCATTAAGGCTTTATATAACACACCTCAAGAAAATCGTTTCGACTACAACTGGATTGCAATAGGATTGGGTAACTTAATTGCATATCGAAAGAATTAAAACAACATTTTTCATTGCTAAAGAATTACAAATGAGAAAGGAGTCAACCAGCAACAAATTCCAGGCAAAACTGAGGTGATCCCTTCCGTCTTAAGTCACATAAGTTCTAGAATATTTTGAAAAAGTTTTCCTCCAAAAACACTAACAAGTTCCTTCAACACACTTTTAATTTTTGATGATCATACAACAGTAAAAATTGTTTCTCAGTTTTCAGGTTAGATTGCGGCTGAAAAGCTGAAAAATAAGTCCTCTCGTCTCATTTTTGGCAAGTACCAAAAAAAAAAAAAAAAAAACTCGCCTTTCCCACAAGTAAAAATGGAAATAACTGGATTTTGTTTAATTCTCTACTATATACATTTAGACTAAACTCGAGGTGCAACAGCCCATGGAGGTTAAACTGTACATGAAACCCCCATGGTTTAGTTCTCAAGCAGGTTTTGTACTCATTTTATGGACCCACTTAAGGGACAAAAGGTTGAGTAGACAGCACAAGGTGGAAGTGCAAAGTCCACTGAGCATTGTCTATATACGTTTAATTCACCAGATAAAGAGAACATAACATTGGAAGCCCTCTCCACATCATCATAAAGGTTTAGATTTTGTTCTTTCAGAAACTTCTTTAAACAAGCATACCTGCCAACATTCAAAGAAAAAAATCCAGTAGATTTTTTCAATGTGGCGCAATATCGCTTTTTTCCATGTCGTTGAGGGGAAAAAGGGTTTTTTTTATTATCTCTTAAAGTACAATCATATGCAAGTTCCTTGAGTCATAAACACAGAGGTTAATTAATGAAAATATTAACTCGAAGAATAAAAGTTAAAAGTAATACTTTTTCAATGAAAAGTTATTTAGGGAAAAAAAGAATTTCAATTATCTGTAAAACTACAATCATAGACAAGTTTTTTCAGGTCTTCGACAAGATTTAATCTACTTATTTCGGCCGCAAAATGCCCGATAATAGCGACCGTTTTGTGTACAACAAGAAACGTTGTAATTAAGCAACATAGGCTTAGTGATGAGTGCACAAAGCAAGATTGCAAACGTAAACAAGAACTGATGTTGCCAGATTCCAATGTGCTAAAGTTTGAAATTGAGTAGGAAATTTTCAAACCATGAAGTAAAAGCGCTAAAATGATGTAAAAATTTATTTTAAAGGGGTTTATTTTTTTCATTTTCAAAAAAATCTCTAAATGGAGGGATTTTTTTTAGAGATTAATAAAAACCGGGAGATTTTCAATAAAAATCGGGAGACCAGGAGAAATGTTAAAAATCGGGGTCTCTCTCGGAAAATCTAGTACAGTTGGCAGGTATGAACAAGGCAACCAAAACCGAGCCTATTTTGAACAACGTCCTCTAAATTCCGAAAGATTGAGGAAACCATACTTGATTCCAGTTTGTTCTAATTATTCTTTTAATATGGTTTAGAACTTTTTTACTGAATCGCAACTTAACTATCATACACCTAGGTAGAAATCAGGACTGGTTAACCCTATCCAAATAATAAGTCTCTGGCATTGTTGATAACAAAAATCAGAATGTAAATCTGATGTCCTAGACCTGAAATTTACCCTCTTCTCATTAACCTTCATTTTTACAGCTCACAGTCACACACTGATTGAGACAATTTTTTTTTAGATTTTGTGTGTCCCAAGATTAGATGCACCCACTTAAAACAGTTTCCCAATTGGCATACTTTTCTATTTGCCTATATATATATAATAAATCTCATTCACTAGAATAACATCAAAGAATATTATTAAATTACATCAAACTAAAATCATGTCGAGATACTTGAAAATCTAAATCTCAATTTCAGCCATGTTATGAAGAGTAAAAATGATAATAAGATTATAAATGTTTTAATATGACTAGACCATGGAATAAAAAGGGAACAAACTAAATTATTTAAAAAAAAAACTACTTTTTATGAGAAACTAGAAGATGAGTCATGGCCTATTCTGTATAAAACAATGATTTAAGAATAAATTTTTTGAAACTTTGAAGAGTCAAAAGTAGTACAGTCATACAAAATTCAATTACAAAACTGATTTTGTTTTTACATTTGAACAATATATCACTTTTTTTTTTTTTTTTTTTTGAGTCGCTATTCATCAGATTTATCACTGCACTTTTGCAAACAGTGTGGAGAATAATATCAAAACTTCAGAGCAAATAAACAAAAGAAAAAGTTTTAAAATAGTAAATAGTAAAACTAATAAATTATAATAAAACAAAAAAATAAATAAAATAATTTTTAAATGTTACAAGCTAATAAAAGAAAGATAGAAAAGGTCTAATAAAACAAAGCAAATTAAGTAAAAACAAAATTCTGGAAAAACTACAAAGCAAGTCAGTTCCCCTAAGCATAAAACACAGTAACTGTTTTAAGTTTACATCACCACATGATTTCCGTCAAGATAGCACCACAGCATTTGACAAAAATATTTCCTTCAAACAGAAATTTCAACAATGATACATTTTTAATTTTTATTAACTTGCTTTTTATCAAATATACCCAAAATAACGCAAGGAAAAAAATATTACTAAAGCTAAAATTAAAGTGTCAACTCAACAACATCAATTCTTTGTCAGTTTTAAAGCTATACATTTAAAAATAACTCTCATAGCTCACTCAAAAAACTATCAGACAGTGCTACAAAAACAAACTTCATGGTAAAGATGTTTTCAAATTATCAGTGAATTCTAAATGTTGTACAAAAAAGTTACTGACACGATTTCTCTTAAATGTCGATGGATAAAAAATCTACCTTTTGAGAAAAAAATCCATGTGGTCATAACATGTTAAAATACAAAAATACACACTAAAAATTAGTTGCTAAATACAGTTTTAAAATTTACAGCTAAAGATTTAACTACAAAAATCAATCCATGCTATAATCATCGAAAGCTGATAATAAAATTTCCGGAAACAATTCATTGAATTTTTTGTGTATTATTTTGCTGCATAGTAAGAAATTCATCTGTTCTTGATTCATTTACAACCAAGAAGTTCAAATAATACTTCATGGAAGATTAAAATAAATAATGACACTCATCGGGGAATGTCATGATTTTCCATGTTTATATATATAGATATCTGAATGATCTTTGAAAATAAAACGGCTAAGTTAAGCAAAGCAAGCATAAGCATTAACAGGCAATAAGTTTTCGTGAAAGATTGAGGTCTATCTCATTAAGTATATCATTATATGCAAGCTTATGCGTCAAAGAATAATCCTGGTATCAAATGAATCCTCAATGGAAAATTATTTTCACTGCTTCGAAATGTTTGAGATTCATTATGCAAATGAAAACATTCGAAGAGCAATAGTGGAAAGGAAATTCAGACAATTTGAAACTTTGCTGAATTGAGAAGTGAAACAATGTACAAAAACCAATTTAAAAAAAATGTATATATATATACAAGTAAGCAAAGCTTTTCTACTTTGTATACAATTTTTTTTTTTCCTCTTTTGCCACTATACATAGGCAGTCAGAATTTCAAGTACTATTTTTATTTGAAAATACTGACCTCAGAAAGTAATTTAATGACAATGCTGAACAAAAATAAATAATGAAAATATTAACTGTATGCTATTTATGATCTATAAAGCTTAATACCCCATATAGTATCTATTTTTTAAACACGGAATGACTTCTATTCAATATGCAGAATGAAAATAAATAACGAAAATATTAACTGTATGCTATTTACGGTCAGTAATACCCCAGATAGTATAGATTCTTTTTAACAGGGAATGACTTCTATTCAATATGCAGAATGAAAATAAATAATGAAAATATTAACTGTATGCTATTTATGATCTATAAAGCTTAATACCCCATATAGTATCTATTTTTTAAACAGGGAATGACTTCTATTCAATATGCAGAATGAAAATAAATAATGAAAATATTAACTGTATGCTATTTACGGTCAGTAATACCCCAGATAGTATAGATTCTTTTTAACAGGGAATGACTTCTATTCAATATGCAGAATGAAAATAAATAATGAAAATATTAACTGTATGCTATTTACGGTCAATAAAGCTTAAAACCCCAAATAGTATCTATTTTTTAAACAGGGAATGACTTCTATTCAATATGCAGAATGAAAATAAATAATGAAAATATTAACTGTATACTATTTACGGTCAGTAATACCCCAGATAGTATAGATTCTTTTTAACAGGGAATGACTTCTATTCAATATGCAGAATGAAAATATTAACTGTATGCTATTTACGGTCAGTAATACCCCAGATAGTATAGATTCTTTTTAACAGGGAACGACTTCTATTCAATATGCAGAATGAAAATAAATAATGAAAATATTAACTGTATGCTATTTATGATCTATAAAGCTTAATACCCCATATAGTATCTATTTTTTAAACAGGGAATGACTTCTATTCAATATGCAGAATGAAAATAAATAATGAAAATATTAACTGTATGTTATTTACGGTCAGTAATACCCCAGATAGTATAGATTCTTTTTAACAGGGAATGACTTCTATTCAATATGCAGAATGAAAATAAATAATGAAAATATTAACTGTATGCTATTTATGGTCTATAAAGCTTAAAACCCCAAATAGTATCTATTTTTTAAACAGGGAATGACTTCTATTCAATATGCAGAATGAAAATATTAACTGTACGCTATTTATGGTCAATAAAACTTGAAACCCCAGACAGTATGTATCCTTTATAACAAGGAATGACTTCTATAAAATGGTTTTAGAATGATAAAAAATAACGCATGCTTTTTGGAAATAAATATCAAGGCTAGGACACAACAGCAATTTCCCGAATGCTCGAGAAATGTCACAAGCTAAAAAAAAAAATTTAAAAGATGGCACTTCAAACCAGTTACTGAATTTCTGCTCAGAGCAACCGAGATGCTACAGCAGCTAAAAGACAGCAACAAAACGAAGGAAGTAACCCGGGGGCATGCACGAAAGATCCTCGGAAGCTGCCCTCCGATTAAATAGAGCCAGACAACCCACCTCGGTTTAGGGATCGGCCTGAAAAAGAGAAAACAGACAGAAATGGCGCAGCTATCCATTCAAATAACATCTGACAAGACGTGAAGGGGCAAAGATGGGGGGTTAGATAACGCTCCCACTTTCTTTTGCCTGCACACATAAACACAAAAGGTTTTTAAAAAAAAGGGATCCCACGAACTTTACACTGCACATTTTACTTACCACTCTCGTACAAGCGAAAACCAAGAGAGATTGTACATGTTTTCTCTTTTCCCGATTACAAATTTTGTCAGCATAATATCTTTCATAAATCTTACATTGCTAGTATTGATTTCAAATAATGTAAACCTTATCAAAATATTGTAGATAAAATGTATACAGTTAACCCTCGTTTATCGCGGTTAATTCGTTCCAGACTTCACCGCGATAACTGAATTTCCGCGAAGTAGGATTCTGTATTTATAAACCGAATATTTTCCTAATTAGAGGGCATAAAACCTACTGACGACAATTTAAATAGGTTTTCAACATAGTTAGAGCCCCCTAGGCATGAAACAGCACCCTTATCCAATTTGTATTACTTAATATATTGCACAAAATATGAGAAAACGAGATATATTAGACGGAATCGATATCACATTAATTATATTGGGAAATAAAGTACACACACAATACACATGCAGTTCTTACACACTACTACTAACCTATGAAAATAGCTAAACTTCAACTTGTTCAATGATGAATTAATTTTAAGTTAGTGACCGTATGTACCCCCTTTCTTCAGTGGCGTAGCTAGACCCGACTTTCGGGGGGGGGGGTTTCTTTTATATATATATATATATATATATATATATATATATATATATATATATATATATATATATATATATATATATATATGTATAATCGCTTGGAATTTTTTCCTTTTCTTCTTTTTTTTTTCTGTCTCTTCTCTCTTCTTTTTCTCTTTTTTTTTTTTGAGACTAACTTTTCGGGGGGGGGGGGGGTTTTGTCCCCAAAACCCCCCCTTAGCTACGCCCCTGCCTTTCTTCCTCTACATTTATCCTCATCAAAGGTATTACACATACAGCTTAAAAAGCTAGTACGTTGTTGAACACCATTAGAGATGTATTTATCCCCTAGTAATAATACAGTGATTTATACTTTGCAGTTAGCGTTTAAGGTTAAATTGAGATAAAATTTCTTCGGCGATTTTAAACCTCCACTCCCTCAACTAGTACAACTACAGTCCCTAAGAAGAGCTTACCTTACTTAAAAGACATAATTTGTCATTATCTTGTTCGAAAAAGTTTACACGAGAACATAAAAAAGGCTCATTGCGATAATTGAAAAAAAAAAAAAAAAAACGCGATGTAGTGAAACCGCGAAAGTCGAAGCGCGAAGTACGACTGTAATCTGTTCAAAATAATTTACATTCAAAATGAAAAAGATTTAATTGTATAGCTAAAAATTGGAAAACTGTTTTATTAATCAAACACGTAACTTTGAAAATACAAAAATAATCTTTAAAATTAAAAACATTTTTTTTCTGCACACTGCAGCTAAATTTCGAAGAAAAAGGAGCAAAGTTATCTCTACCATTTAAAAGTTGTGTTCCAAAATATTGAGATTTTCTTATGGAAATAAAAGAGGGGTTAGATCCCAAAAAGGTTCAATTGAAATTACTAGTATTAAGAAGCTGCATATGGAAAGAACTGAAAAACTGAATAAAAATACTGCAAAAGTTCAATGTACTCAATAGAATTTTTAGCTTTGCCACACTTTTATATTGGAAAGAATAAAATCTTGCAAATTTCAAGGGAATGCAGCATTTGCAATCGAATTAGAGGGGGGGGGGGACACCAAATAGCATTGGCTGAACAATACTTTTGTATTTTATAAACCATTTAAAACAGGTAATTTAAAAGTGCAACCAATTTCTATCCACAATGAAGAATATGAATTGACGTAAAAGGAAACAACTCAATAACAATAAAGCTATTATTCTCTAAGCTACAAGGACATATACTGAAGTATTTAACACTGCTTAATTATCACTACTGCTCTTAAATATACGGGCAACAATAAAATTATGAAAAGCTTATAAGTAACTATTTGGAAGCAAATCAGAATCTAACAAAAATTTCAGACACTTCTAACATCCATGTGATAGCCATTGGGGGAAATATATATCTATAAACAAACAATTTTTGAAACATTTCATTCTCTACCTCTCATGCATAAACTATTTACATGGAAATGAAATTTCATTTTCACCTTACACTTTTGGTATAGTACAAGTAATAACTAAGTATTTTTACAAATTTTCTTTTTCATCTTGCTTGTTATATGATACTGTTTTGTTTTGTTTCACCCTAATCCCATATTCAAAAACTAGATAGAATGTTGTTTAAGGCATTGTTTTTTTGTATGTAAAATATACATTCAGTGCAGAAATTTTCAGAAAAAAGTTATGTATTAGCTCGTAAAGGACTTCAAATGGTGTATTCAACAACATGACAATCTCTCCCAGCTTTGTTTTGCAACAAAATTAATATAACAATAATAATTTAATTTGAAGAATCAAATGATGTGGGACATAACACAGTTCTGCTATGCAATAAAATATCCTAAACCGAAGTTACAGGAGAATAATCTTTTATTCATCGGTATTGGTAATAAATCCAAGACCAATAATAAATCCAAGACCACTGATTACCGTTTACAAAACATCTAAAGTAGCAAGTAATATTTATATCATTAACTTTCTGATGGATACTGAATATAGAATGACATTAATATTTTCAGTCTGCATTAGAAAAGAATGTAGTAAATGAAAAGTTTCTTCCGTTTAAATTTGAATTTTATTTACTTTCCAACACAAAGCTCAAAATAGGAAGAAATCAAACTTAAAAGCTTGATTACTTCTCAATCGTTTTTTGACTATTTCTTTCCTAAGTAAAGAAAATGACTATCAAATATAACCACTAATAATTTGACAAAAGGTTCAAATACTTTGAGATGCATTAACTCTTTCTAATCTCAAATTCAGGTATTAAATTAAATATCTCTCCATCTCCGCATTAAATTGATTCAATGAAATAATTTAGATACTTATGGGTGGTTATTTATTCATTTATTCTTGAGTAAAAGAGATTGAGGAAAACTAATTTATTGATTTACAAGAAGTACAAAAAAAAAAAAAAAAAGAGTCCTGAATTACAAAAAAAAAACATACCAGTTACCTCATCTACTAGGAACTGTTGGACTATTTTATTGCATTGCACACTAGATTATGTAAACTACACTAATTACAATGTAAATAATATATACAAATTTTTCTGGAAACTAGTTCCTTTTAAAGTCAGAATTAATGAAGTCTATAGATGGCATAAAGTGTTCAATATTTAACGTTTAATATCTGCAACTTTGAAAATATTCATAGAACATGTGAAACTAGAAAGGGAAAAGGATGGTTTCAGTGGCTGGCTGAAAAAATGCACACGGGGACTTTTGATTCTAACTGGCTACTTTTGGTACAAAATTTGTAATCTATATGTAATATACAGTGACAGTATATTTACAAGAATTACAATGTTTCAGAAGTAAAACAGTACATGACATGCTTTTTATCTGATAACTTAAAATAATTCCTCTTTCATTGACATTACACATAGAACAAGAGCCCAGGAGCGCCAGACCTACGTCATATTATAAAGGCCCGAAGTTTTTCTTCACAGCAGGCTAGAAAGGTTCATTATTATTTAAGCAAAGTCGCATAGGCTTTGGCAGGAAACAGGCAGCAAAGGTGTACATCAAAAAACTAAACATCATTGAGTCATTCCATGGAAAGTGACCTCATCCTCTCCATCTGCCCATCTCCGATTTGAACGAAATTTTATAGAGGTGCAGACATGCCTTTGAAACTAACCTACACAAATTTTCAACTTCCAAGACCCATATTCTAAGGATCTAGGATAAAAAAAAAAAGAGGCTCCGAAATGGCAGATAAGCTTTGTGAAACAAATTGCCGTGTTCAGGCTGATCAATCATTGGAGGCTGTTTTGGAGTCCACTTTTTTTTTCTTTTTGAGGTGTCCTTGATACTCATGATTTTTGTCTTGGAAACTGAAAATGTGCATAGTTTAGTTTCAAAGTCATGTCTGCACCTCTCTAAAACATCCTTCAAATAGGGGATGGTTGCATGGGGACCACCATGTCATATGACATGGATTGAATCTATGATGTATAGTTTTCACAGCAATTTTATGTGTGCACCTTTGCTGCCTGTTTCCTGCCAAACCCTGTGCCATTCAGCTTAAATAATAGCAATCCTTTCTGACCTTCTGTGATGTGCTTATGCAGAAAAATTTTGGTCCATTATACCATGACTAAGGTCTGGCACTCATTGGCTCTTGGACCAACACTTTTTGGATTTATAATTAAAAGTCATTTAAATTTATATACAGTCGAGTCCCGATAATCCAAGTTGATCGGGACTGACACTAATTCCGATTAATACTGAAAACTGTAATTATGCGGACTATGCAACAAAAATTATTGAAAAAAATTAGTTTTATATGCAACTATGAAAATAGATGAAAAAATTAGAGGGTAAGAGAGATTAAATAGGGAAAAAATAGTGAGAGAAGATTTGAAAATACAAGTTTAAAACAAAAGTACTATGTATAAGATTATTCGTTAAATTTCAAGTAAAACAGAGAGGTAGGAAATTTTAAGCTATCGCGAGAGGGGATAAGTCCACTATTTACGGTACCTCAGATTCAGCGGCGCTCTCATAAACAGGGCTCGGATTAAAGGGACTCTACTGTATTAGTTTTCAACGATTTCTGCATTTGAGCAAAGAATGAGGATCTGGTGTTGCTGCATTCCATAAGACACTTCTCAAACCAATCAAATTTTGCTGAAAGGAAACAGTTGAACATTTCCATACTCTCAACACTTTTGGCTGATTGCAAAAGCAAATATAAATCTGATGATGACTTGATAAGAAACTTGATCTGGGGCAAAATTAATACTTTTTAAAGCTTTGTAAAATTGTTGTTTTGTAATAAGGGCATTCCACAGTATTTTTGACATTTGTGTAGAGTCCGTAACGTGACCTTTTTTGCCATAACTTTTTAATTTACTGTTTGATTAGCATATTACTTTATTTTGATCTTTTCCTACCAACACACCAGCTCAAATTAAAATAATTTGCAAATCAAACGGTAAATTAAAAAGTTATGGCAAAAAGAGGTCATGTTACGGACTCTACATAATGTCAAAAATACCGTGGAATGCCCCAATATTATAAAAATGTTTTTCATTGTAAACTTTGTAAAATTGTAAAAATGTTTTTCATTGTAATAGTGAAAAAGGAAGAAAAGTTCCATGAAAAAAAACATTTTAAGTTAAATATTATAAACTATGATGTTAGTTAAACTATAGATTTAGTTATTAAACCTATGTAAGGCAATGGTCTAAAAATAACATGCAATAATATTCCTCCATCCAAATGTTAATGGCTCATTTACAAACAAACAGGCAGCATCCATATTTCCACAAACTCATTTTTTACGTGTTATTGAAAGTAGGCAAAGGGACATTCTAGCCAACTACATAATCTTATTTCAACTTCTAGATATTGTTACGATGGTCTAAAGTTCGAGAATTTTCTTGCGCTAAAAACAGAATATATTATTGCACGTTAGTTTTTAAATCAATTTTTAAATTCCTGTTCATAAAAACCGAGGCTTAGTTTAATGCAACAAAAAAATTTTGTAGTCAAAAAATTTACTCGGAGTTTGAAGGAATTTGATAGTAAACGAAGATAAAACAAATTGAGAAGCATTTGAGCCAGAGTCTGCGATGCTCGCCCTCACTAAAATGTAAACTTTCCGACCCAATGCACTGAAATAAGTTTTATCTTTTCCTACTACACAGATCCTTAAGAAAATACAGTCGAACCTCCATATATCGAACTTCCACATATCGAAATGTTCTATATATCGAAATCCCAGCAAATTTCTATGTTCATTACATAGAAAAATTGTTTCTATACATCGAAAAAATCTCTATATATCGAAAAAATTTTCAAGACATTCGTAGATTTTTTTTCCACTTCAGACTGTTTGTCTCATGAAAAATGAAAATTAGGGGAGAAAATTATGTTCACTAAAGGTTGCTACGAAATTTATAAGGAATCTGGGGTTGAGGGCTGTGTAGATAGGCCGTTGTTCCGTTCTAAAGTTCTTAAATTCCCTCAAGTTTATTTAAAATCTAAGTTGTAACCAGTAACACTGTAAAATCAGTTTCAATTTATCCTTTTTGTCTGTTGATTATCATTCCTAGTCTTTTTAGCTTCAGTAAAAATCATTCAAGTTAAGTAGATTGATTTTTTACTTTTCTCTCGATTACTGTGTCAAAACGACCCCCCCCCCCAATGTTGCGAATCAAGTTAGTTGCCGAAGAATGAAGATGTATGACGGCGCAAAAATGTAATTTCTGTTTTTTTTTTCAACTTTCATTTAATCCGATGCTCGTATAAATTAGAAATTGCGTTTCATACACGAAAATTAGCTTTAATTTTAGTGTTTTAGGAGATTTGTACGATAAAATAAGATCGTTTCTATATATCGAAATTTCTATGTATCGATTTTTTTTCCGGAAATTTGCTACTTCGATATATGGAGGTCCGACTGTATTTAAACAATAAATGCTTGTTGCAAAGGAGTTTCTGTTTCACTGCTAGTAATTTTTTGTGCAATTCTATCAAATCAAAATTGGAAATAAAAAATCTGAATCTGCAGTCACTGGAAGCACCCATACACTCAAGTATAAGTTATTGGGTCCTTACTTATTTGACAGAAAGAATGTCACCTATGCTTCTAGTATGTTGCTGGTTGACTCTATTAGTACTGCATCATTACAATTATGACCCTGTTCCTTGATTTTGTAATTCCTTTACAAAGATATCTTTCCAGAAAGAAAATTATTAAAATGTGTGATAAACTTCATTATTACATTTTTGGGGGATTAATATCAAGTTTGTACTGAGGATTTTGGGTGCTGTGGTCTGAGGGCATTTCTAATAATGATTGTTGCACAACTCTAATTATAAAATACGGATCTATTTGTGGGGCTAACCACTTTTTTTTGAGATCAACTTTTTAAATAATTCCAAAAAATGAAAAAAATTAATTTTGATTTAAAGTTTTCATTAAATAAGCTCAATTTTAGTCACATCAAAACTATTTTAAACTACATATTAACAGTTTTTTCAGCTCATTTAATGTGACTAATACCATGTCTAAAATTCTGCAGACAGCAAAACTTCAGAAAAAAAGAGCATGTTTTCCAAATGAAAGATTGTTAACTCTTTAAATGGAAGTTAGATATTTTTCTAATTCAAATTAATTACAAAAATGTTTTGTAATTAAATACTTATTAGTCATATATAAAATTTAATTAAGTTAAGTCACTATTCATCATAAAATATATGCTTGTCTATTTGATGCTACTCTGGGACAGTTGCCTTTATTCAAATGACCCTTTTAACCTTCTCCTTATTTATGCAGGAGAAAAAGACAAGCCTCATGGTATACGTACCCCCAGTTCTTTTTCTTGACATGGATCGATGCAACAATCAAAATAGCTCATGCAGCGCCACATGCCATCTGTCAGGAATTGGGATTTTTAGGGACTAACTTCCGAATTTAAAAGAGGGATTTTAGGGACTATTGTCATTATTTTGGGAAATTTCACCTTTTTTTAAAAAAAATTTAAACCAGATTGTTGAATATGAATCACTTGACACAACTTTTTTTTCTTTTCGAGGCAGACTCTACAAAGCTGGGCATGCAACTAGTAATAATAATAAAAACAACTAGCACTGAAACCAGAGATATAGCTAGAGATTTTTTCGGGGGGAGTGAAATGTGAAAGAGAATGAAGAGAATAGTGACAAATTTCATAGAAAAAAATAAACTTTCAAATGATGAAACAGAATATAGCAGGAGAAAAACAGATGCTAATTTGAATTCACCACTTGGGGTATTTGATAATTTGTATTTAAAAAATTAATGAGACAGTCAAATGCGTTAATTTAAAATCTTTTTTCTCATACTACTTGATACTATCGACTGTTTTTTTTAAAATACACAAAAAAATATTCCTGACAAAATATTTGCAGCCTATTTTGGATTTTCAATACCTGACATACACATGTAGAAGCTTTAAAATTCTCCTTGACTGTGACTAAGAGGCTCATTGAGCAAAACTTTTCATAAGAGTTGAAAAATAAACAGAGAGGAAAAAATTTCTTACCTCAATATTTTATGAAAATACAAACCTCCTAATCTTGAATATTAATGTTCACATACCTTGAAACTGGAAAAATTTAACTGTCTTCGCAAAATCAGTGAAGCAACGATATTCAAGGCACAAATATGTGTAACACGTGTGCAACGGAAATAATTTCAAATAGTTTAATAATACAAAGACTTTTAAATACCATCAGAAATATTTACATGAATTAATTAGATCTTTTTTTAAAGAGTAAAGAAAAACTTGTCTAAAACACATCAAAAATTATAAGCGGAAAAACCAAAAGAGGAACAAAAAATATTTTAAAGAACAACCTAGATAAATTACTAATATTTTACTTAAAGAAACACTAATCTAAACACATTATTCCATTATAATAAAAAATTTAGTTAAAATTAATTTATTCCCACTATAGGATAACAGAAAAAATAACTAACTTTCATTTTAAAAAAAAAGGCTTATACATAACAATAAAAGAAGATTCTAATTATAAGAAAATCATAAATAAAAATGTGACCCCTAGTAAAACTTAAAAGAAAATATTTTCAGACTTCAAAAGTTCTTTTATTTGAATAATCTTTTACATTTTATTTTGGATAAAAAAAATCAAAAATACTTCAATGCTATTGTTATAAAATGTTTATAAAATATTTATTAACCAAAACATATTTTAAAAGTTTAAGCAATGCAACTGAACTTATTGTAGATAATTTTTAACAAACAGATAGAGCTTTAAAAGCAGATATTTTTTTAATAATGAGTTTCAAAATATGTTAAAATAGTAACATTAAAAAATATTTAAAAAAAACTTGTGTATATGTTACTGTGAAAGATCGAAGTTGGAGAATGACAACATTCACCATTATATTTGGTGAGATTTACGGGAAATATTCAGTCCTTCACCAATGTCTTTGCTAAATGAATGCTGACATTCATGGTCAATGTTGACATGTACTAAGTTTTGATCTTTTACTGTAATTTACTGATCACTGTACTGATCTTTTACTGCACATTAAACTTTATCGACAAAATTCATCATACCTATTTCTTAAATGTCTCCAACTTTCTCTTAAAATACTGACAGAGTGCTTGTGATTTATTGTGTGAATATTGTGAACTCTTTCACTATAAGTGAAAGAGTTCACAATATCTTCAGACTTAATTTCGCATTTCTCTTATAAGTTAAAAAAATTGCTTGAATTAAATAGTTGTTTTGCATCACAACAGAATTTTATTATTCTTCCTTTTTACTTTGTTATTACTTTTACACTTTAACTGTAATAAATAGAAATTTTTTAAAAGCTTCTTTTCTTTTAGAGTATTTGTTTTCTATTTCAGTGCTTTGGGCTTCAAACAAATAATTTTTCATTGAGAAATAAAATGTTCTCATTCTTGCAACATTTTTTTCCTAAAATTTTTAGAAGAAAAAATAATGGTGATGGCAACTTTTATTAATATATTACTTATGGGCATTTCTCATAACATCGTTAAATGATCAATTATTTTTTTGTAAAATATCTAAAATAGTTGGCAGTCATTCTAAATAAATGTTATCATACTCAAGATTTATTTTAATTTCTCAATTGAAATGTGAACAACATCTTAAGTCTTAAGAGTTATGAAGCCAGGCAGATAACAGGACTTGGCACTCCAAAAATGTTACTCCATATGTATATTTGTATATTATATATGTATTTGTTAATATCCTAAACCAAATGAAATAACAGACTACCAACTTTCTTATTATAGTAGAAATATTGCTACCTTCAATCATGCAAACCCAAAAATGAGTTAAATATCAAGACAATCTTTTCAGTTGCATAACATGGGAAATTTTAGTATATTTTTGACTTCAGAATAATAATCTGTAAGACAGTAGAACACATCTACATTACAATTAAAAGGTTTCGATTTTAGAAAAAAGTTAATAACATTAACACAGCCTTACAACCATTAAAATACTTAAATAGAAATAAAATAGCAGTTTTATTGCTGTTTGTGCATCAAACTTTTTCAACAGTTAAACTAATTCTACACAATTTAATTTTTTGTCAATAATAAAATTAATTTATTTCCAATTATTTCACATGAAGTAATCATCATTTTCCCTATATTGTTTTTTGATTTGTAATAAAGTCAAACCTCATTTCCAAGAAACTCACGGGGGTCATGATAATTATTTTGTGTTAACCAGGTTTTAGTGCATCCAATAAATAAATAAGTGACTGCTAACTCACTGGGCCAAACGAGTATTTCATGTTAAGCAATATTTAACGTTTAACCATTTTGCATTTTAGAGGTTTGACGGTAATTAAATAAAATAAGTATATAATTGTAAAAAAATTTCGCAACTTATTTATCGGAAAAAACTCAGATTGAACCACAAGACCTCCAATATCCTCGACTTTAAGGGAGAGAGGGCTCAAAATGTTTTAAAAATCAGCTCAAAAACTCATAAAGTTAAAAAAATGTCGCATAAAGAAGTCGTTGTCCCTTAGCTTTGGAATTTCAAAAAATTACTCGGATGACATAGATGGACATTTTCCAGAAGAATTAACACACTTTCAAATTTTTGCAATTGCCTATCAGCAGCTGTTCCAGTGAACGTTCCTTTTCATTTTTGAAAAGAATAAAAAATCATTTGAGAAGCTGCGTTTCTAAGGATAATTTACAGGCGTTTTCCTTATTGACCACTGAAAATGCTGTGACATCAAACATAGATTTCGATTATTTGATCGACACATTTGCCTGTGTTAAAGCCAGAAAGAAGCTTTTTTAAAGCTTGATGTCAGAATTAGTAAGATTTTTTTTGCAGTTTTAAATTGTTTTTTAATTCTTTTTTGCCTTAAGAGGCAATTTCAACTGTGATTAGTTTAATGACTATCAAGTGTTTGGCATTCAAATCCCAGGTTTCCTTTTAAATGTAGTAATGTTCCTTTAAAATATAGTTTCTAGTATATTGGGCTTCTAGTATGATACATTGACTTTAAAATTGCGCAGATTTTCTCATGGAGGGGGAAGGGGCACCAAGTTCTACTCAGGACCTGGGCACCAGTTTGGCTTGATCGGGCCCTGATCATTCACCATCGGCACGATTCTAGAATCAGCTCCACACATGCAGGGGTAGAAGTGATCGACTTGTCACATATAGGACATTTTACACAAAAAATATAGGACAAATATAGGACACATTATATGAATAGTTTCGCTATGAAAAAAGAAATAATACAAACATATTATTTATTTATTCCTATCAATGATTTTGTTTTTAAAAAAAACCTTCAAACAAAATTATAACTTACACCTAAAATGACTTTCCTGTAGTTGAGAGAATAATTTTTGAAAAAAGTGTACTTTGTAGACAAAAAAAAAAAAAAACAAAGTGAAATTTATTGATAATTAACACAGCAACTCATAATTTTTGCAGGGATAGAAGTGTCACAAACATAGCTTATATAAATTTAAAAAAAACTGTCTTTGTGTTGAGAACTAACAGGAAATAACCAATGCTTTGTAGCACAAACATACAGATATTTTGTTCTTTAAATTCCACAAAAAGAAAAGATTGCAAAAAGACTATTATAACATTCCGATCAGAAAATGCACTGAACACGAAAATATACCCGCGAAAACAAAAACCAAAAAAAAAAACCACGAAAACAAAACCAAAAAAAACCACGCTGGAAAACAAAACAAACTGCTGTTGCCAAACGCAAAATTCTAAAACCAACTTCAGAATTCGTTCTTGAAACTCCACCCACTACAGTGACGTCATATTGCTGTGACCAATGAGAGAAGATGCCTGTTGCAGGATTTAGTGAGTTGTGTTTTTTAATTTGAAATTCGTTTGCACACGTACTTTCGACGAAAAATACGAAGTCAGATAGTTTGTTTACTGTTGTTTTAAAGAAATAAATTGGATAAAAAACAGGAATATAGGAAATATAGGACATTTTCCAAAAATATAGGAAATATAGGACGATTTTCATACTTTTTTTGAAAATATAGGAAATATAGGACCACTTCGACCCCTGCACATGTGCACAACAACCACTCAGCCAAATGATCTGCTTTCACGATTACCGACGATTTTTGAATGACCGATCAAAGGATTTGACGAGCAGTGAAACAAAACAAGAGAACTCCATAAAGGTACTCCGAGTATTTATTAACTCACTTCATTTACATCGTCTTCCGTGATGAGCCCCAGCAAGGAGGATTCGCTCATGAAGAAGTCTCCCTTCTGCATGTTCTTGTCCTCGCTCATCTCCTTGAGCTCATCCTGCAGCATCTGCAGCTGCTTGTTCACCGGATCGGGCTGCTGCATGGACTTGAGTGCTTCCAGGTCTTTCTTGAGGATGTCTTCCATCTGGTGCACTTCCATGCGGTACCGAAAGGCGATCTCCGAGTCCAGCTCCTCTTTCTCGGAGCGAGAGGGATGAGGAGCGGTCTTTTTTGTCTCAAACTCCATCTCCTGGAAATGAAAGTACCACATTAATCAGACATCCAACTGAAAATTAATTGCAAAAACTTTTTTTGGAGCAGTGGTCACAAAACGGACACCAATTTAAAAATCTCTAAAAAAAATTTATTCTCTAAAACAAAAGTTGCTACAGAGATAGCATTTTGTTTTGTTTAATGACAGGGGGTGCCCTCCTCCCTGAAAGCAAGAGCCCACCCAAATGAGAAAAATACCCCTCAAAACACCCCCCCCCCCCAAAAAAAAAATTCAATGGCGCAATCTCCGCCATGTCCCCCCCCCCCACCCCCAGGTGGCACCTTTGTTAACAAACATGGATGGCGGCATTCCAAAAATGTCTGATTTTCTGATGTCTCAATTTCTAGTTCAAATCTCTTCAATTTTTGAGCCTAAACATAGGAATTTCTGTAATATATATATATATATATATATATATATATATATATATATATATATATATATATATATATATATTTAATTTGCTCTGAAACAGTGAACCATATTTCTTCATTTCTCCTGAGGTGTTCAATTACTATTTATAAAAGATTTCAATTTATTTTTGGATGCGTAAAACACAATTTTTTCCTGTCCTAGGTGGGTGGTGTCAACAAATGGGGACCATTTTGTGAAGAATGCTTCTTGCAATTTCAACTACTCAGAAGAATCTTTATGGGATGGCTTTTTTGTGAAAGGTCACTCCCTAACCCAAAAATGCTCCATATCCCTAAATATGCACACATGTGCGTCTCAATACATGTGCATACAATCTCGAAATGGCTAGGATCTTACCAGTAGTACTGATAAAGAAAAAAATATTAAATGTACCTCTTCTTTATCAACTGATTGGAAAGACGAACTCTGAGTGAAGTAAGAAGATCTGCTTTCATCAACAAGCATGTCACATTCGTTTGGTTCTGTTTTGTCCGAAAATTTGTTTTCGGCGTCTTCTCCCTCTTGGTTTTCGGAGATCTTGACGTCAGAAGCCATGCAACTCTGCAAAAAGGGAGAAAAATCAGTACTTCACTTCGCAAACAAATAATTATAGATTTACATAGATCAAGTGTGGACTTTTAGCACAAGAAATATTTCAGAGTGTATTAACACATGGGTGGAAAATTTGATTAGCATATATACCCCCGACAAGGGTGAGAAAGTTAGTACAAAAAAACAAATTACAAGGCTGGTCCACTTACGGAACAAAGAATTTTTTTTTTGAAAATAAAGAATATTTTCCTGATTTTATTAGACAATTCTTCTAAAAAATATGCTAAAGAAAAAAAATACCACATTCTAATTTAATTTAAATCTATCTTTCCAAATATTTACGATTTAATTACAGTAAAGAGTTCCACAAGATACAGACAACCCCAAATTTATTTATGTGCAGTAGTGTAGTTGATCAGAGGAAAATTTGAGGTCATTAAGAAAAAGTTAAATTGAGAAGTCAACGAGAAGTTAAAAACCAAAATTTCAATGTGATTAGTTCAGAAGAATCAAAGCAACAGTTGACAATAATTATTATTACAAGATGAACTATTTAAAAAAGTCGAGTATCACGAAAGAGAAACTTTTTCGTTCACGAGTTTAATGAAGGTCAATTTATGACCTTATACATTTTCAAAATACTTTAACAATGGCAAAAAAAATTTTTAAAAATTTCTAAAATCAGAGGGTTAACTAAAAAGGCTCTAGTTTCTGACATTTTCTCGATTTCTTCAATGGAATGAGGGGAAGGGATGAGGTAGACTTATTCGAGTGAATTGAGTACATGTAAATTACTGTGAACACCAAAATTTAGAGAGTGTCAACATCCACTGGTGACCGACTGAAAACTTTTTTGCTGATGCCTTTGCAACGTGAATCTTAATGTCAACATTAATCAGGTTTTGGCGTTTCACAGTAATACATATACCCTATTATGATTTATGTCTTACTTAGGAGGTTCTAAAAATCTTTCTAGATAATTTACAATCATTTTTTTTTGTTAATGAAAACAGTACAGTACTGTTCAGTAAAATACCGCCCATTAGCCAGGGCTAAAGCAGAAATCAGTGGCGTAGCTAGACCCAACTTTCGGGGGGGGGGGGGTTACTTCTTATATATATATATATATATATATATATATATATATATATATATATATATATATATATATATATATAATCGCTTGGAATTTTTTCCTTTTCTTCTTTTTTTTTCTTTCTCATCTCTCTTCTTTTTCTCTTTTTTTTTTTGAGACTAACGTTTCGGGGGGGGTTTTGTCCCCAAACCCCCCCCCCCCTTAGCTACGCCCCTGGCAGAAATACATGAAGTACACCGCCAGCTCAGTCATTTCCAGCCGAGGACTGCAGTTTCGTGCTTATTAGCACTCATCAGCCCGGCATAGGAAAGTGACTGAGCGTACGAACCCTGTTAATAGCAAATGAACAAAATTACTACGATTAATGTACTTTTAATATTGAAAATACGAAAGTTAAAATAAAAATATCAAAAATATCATGATGTTTTAAAAATAAATATCGGATATATATCATGATATATATCGACTGATATATATTGGCGAACCCTGCTACAAGCACAAACAAAACTAGTATGTTGTGGCCATCACGAAACTTTCTTCTATATTTTTCTTTTTTTATCTGATCCCTCCCCATGCCTGATGAGGAAGCAATATTCCAAAAAAACAAAACAAAATTACATATGCAAAAACTTGACGACCATCCCAATGTCTAAATTATTGCAAAAGCAAAGCAAAGAGCGAAAATTGAAAGTTATTTTAAAAGCCTTGCTTGGTTAAATACAAATATTTCACTTGTTAACAAACATAAGATGGCAACAGTTAAAAATTTTAAATCATTGAGATAATTTTTCCGATCATTTCCATACAATTAAAATCACGAGAAATACGCAGACGACAATCTATTACGATTTATCTTTCTTATTGTTGCATTAATAAAGCTATTTTTATTCGCAAAAAAAAAAAGAATCAACACCTCTAGGAGCGATTGGCGTCAAAATTGAACCAAAGCCTGTTTACGTATGGATTCACATATATTCCAAATTTCAACCAGAACGTAGCAATACTTCTTGAGATAGGGCACTCAGAATGGAAAAAAAGAACGGGCAATTGCGCTACCCCCTTTTTAGCTGTTGACGCCAAAACAAAATCAGCTCTTATACCCACTAAGGGCTACTTGCCGATAAATTTTTCTTTCATTCAGTTCATTATTTCTTGAGATTCAGTAGTCACAATTGACGACAAAAAACGTTCTATAGTTCAACCCCCGTTTGAGTTATTGACACCAAAATTGAATCAGCACCTGTTCCTGTTGCTGGCAACATATGGACCAAATTTTGTTTGATTCCGCCTGTTACTTCCTGAGGAATAACAAGCACGCGTAACTCAAAAAACGTCCCATTGCTCCACCCCCCTTGGAGGAATTCGCGCCAAAAACTAATGGGCACAAGTTCACATAGGGGCACATATGTGTACCAAATTTCGTTCGATTTCATGCGGTAGTTTTTGCTGTAGAGCGGCCACAAAAAACTGGTCACACACAGACGTGACACACATACACACACACACACATACACACAGACAGACAGACATTTTCCAAAAACAGTCGAAATGGACTCAGCACACCTCAAAACGTTCGAATCCGTCAAAATTCGAAATTCGAAAATTTGCACGAATCCAATACTTCCTTCTATATATTAGATATAGAAGAAAGTAAAAACAAACTCACCTTAAACTGATCGGTTGTATTTGCCTGGAGGGAAACTTCACTTGGCTGCAGGATACTAAAAGGCATCCCTGCAAATTGAGCCTGGTTTGGAGTGAGACATGCGCTGAGCTTATTTGCGTTCTTTATCGAGTTGGCGAAATTCACCGGCTCCGTAGAAATAGTGGCGGATAAGGCAGCATCTTTAGAGTTTGTTTCACCACCTGAAGCACAAGACCAAAATGGCAAACTGGTTTGTAAATGCATGGAGGACATGGGTGGATAGCAAGGCACACTACCCATGTATACTACTGAAAAAAAGGAGAAGCACAGTGGTTAAAATTGGTCACAAACCATAACCTTCTATTAACAATACTGTGTCTACACATGCAGGGGTAGAAGTGATCGACTTGTCACATATAGGACATTTTCCACATAAAATATAGGACAAATATAGGACACATTATATGAATAGTTTCGCTATGAAAAAAGATATAATACATATATATTATTTATTTATTCTCATCAATGATTTTATTTAAAAAAAACCCTCAAACAAAATTATAACTTACACCTGAAATGACTTTCCTGTAGTTGAAAGAATAATTTTTGAAAAAAGTGTACTTTGTAGACAAAAAAAAAAAAAAAAGAACAAAGTGAAATTTATTGATAATTAATACAGCAACTCACAATTTTTTCAGGGATAGAAGTGTCACAAACATAGCTTACATAAATAAATAAAAACCGTCTTTGTGTTGAGAACTAACAGGAAATAACCAATGCTTTGTAGCACAAATATAGATATTTTGTGCTATAAAATTTCACAAAAAGAAAAGATTGCAAAAAGACTATTAGAACATTCCGATCAGAAAATGCACTAAACACAAATATACATGCGAAAACAAAAACCGAAAATCACGCTGGAAAACAAAACAAACTGCTGTTGCCAAACGCAAAATTCTAAAACCAACTTCAGAATTCGTTCTCGAAACTCCACCCACTACAGTGACGTCATATTGCTGTAGCCAATGAGAGAAGATGCCTGTTGCAGGATTTAGTGAGTTGCGTTTTTATAATTTGAAATTCGTTTGCACACGTACTTTCGACGAAAAATCCGAAGTCAGATAGTTTATTTACTGTTGTTTTAAAGAAATAAATTGGATAAAAAACAGGAATATAGGAAATATAGGACATTTTCCAAAAATATAGGAAATATAGGACGATTTTCATGCTTTTTTTGAAAATATAGGAAATATAGGATATATAGGACCACTTCGACCCCTGCACATGTGTAAAAACTGCCATAGAGAAAACAGTTCGACCCAATTTTAATGAAGATCTTGCGACATGCAAAAATAATAGTTAAATTTGACTATATGCTAAATATGTGCTTAAATTTAACATTTACGTGTTTCAGATCAGTGTTTTATATGCAACATTAAAATTTATAACATAATTAAGTAAAATTTTGATTTTTTTTTTTTTAAATCGGGAATATCGGGACAAAAAGCAAAAAATCTGGACAAATCGGGATAAAATAATTTTGATCAGAAATTTCAGAACTACTACGAACACTAAATCAGTGATTTTAATCATGATTTAAACTGGGGAGGAGGAGGGGATCTTTTTTTTTTTTTTTGAAAATTTAAATTTTGTTTAAAAAAATTAGACTTTTTTGTTTTTGAATTACCTATTCATATAAATTTTAACTTTCAAGAATTTATTGATGAGATTAGTATTGTTACACATTTAAAGTACCTGGAATGAAGGAGAACAACTTATATGTTTTTTAAAAATATTTAATTCTTCATTCAAATACTCTGAAGTTTAATTCGCACTTCTTTTATTTTGCAAGTTGCTGATTCATTATTAGCCATTACTGACACAATGGATCTAGAGTCGGTAATGCAGGGGTAAATTTTCACCCTTTCCAGTTTATAACAATATATCTGTAGCTTTCTATTCCATGTCTAAGAAAACAATTTCTGAAGCTTCCTAATTTCCAAATTTAAGTTTTATTAATCATTTTGGAGGTAAGAGAAAACCCAATTAAGAAACATAAAAAAACGAAAAGAAATTTGCTGAAAGGCAAAAGATTCTTAGCCCCACATTGTTTATCTCAATGCAACCTAATTTCCGAATAGGACAGAAGATTTTAAATCATTATTCGGGTAGTTTCTGCAAGAGAAAATTAAGACATTAATGTATTGGAAAGGGTTCAAAGGCGGGCTACAAGGCTAATAAATGGACTTTAGATTATGATTCCAGGCTTAGAAGGCTAAAAATGTACAGTCTTGAGCAAAGAAGAGACCGAGGGGACATGATTCAGTTGTTTAAATTTATTAAAATGAAAGATGTTACGGGGCTGAAGTTTAGCACTGAAAACAGGACGAGGGGTCATTGTTTTAAGCTATTTAAATCTCAGGCTAACATGGATGTCAGGAAAAATTATTATTTTAGCAGGGTAGTGGAACCTCGGAACAGCTTACCGGAAGAGGTGGTAATGAGCAAGGGAGTAGATACAGTAGTACCTCCTGTAAGGGACACCTCCGAATAAGGGACACCTCTATTTAAGGGACATTTTTTCTGGTCCCAGTCCCTTTGAATTGGAACCTGAATGTATTTCCCTCTGAATAAGAGACACTCTATTTAAGGGACAGTTACAGAGAAAACTTAACATCAATTAATGTATAAATGTATCATGCAAAGCATTGAATTTACTGGAATTTTAGAATCTAAAATTCAACTGATGAAAGTTTGACACAAACGTTTACAAATATGGATGTATTGTGAAATTCTTGCTAAAATTTGCATGTATGTTTTCTCCTCTTAGCATTTTTTTTTTTTTTTTTTCAAGTAGGCTCACAATGAGTTTTGAAGTTAAAAAACTCCCTCTGTTATGTCTTGCAAACGTTAAAATGGTTAGACAAATTAAATTTTAAAAGTTTTTCATCTTTCCATCTTATTTCAAAGCTTTTAAATTGAAAATTTCATATACCTCCAAAGAAGGGACACCTCTATTTAAGGGACGAAATTTCTGGTCCCCTCAGTGTCCCTTATTGAGAGGTTCTACTGTAGTTTTAAGAGGGCCATTGATCTTCACTGGGAATTGTAAATTGACTAGGAACCAGTCTAGCTGGGCCCGGAGCCTGTTGCTGGTCGTCACTTTTGTATTTGTAAAATCTAATTTGGAAAAAATAACTGAAGGGAAAAACGCTCACCTGGAATGAAAAACGGGGTTGGGGTATGAGTCGATCCAACGTAATTATTGGCCATGCAGGACTGCGATGTAAGCTGGGTGCTGGATGTGTGCTCGGAGATGGGAGTGACAGAGCCCGGCGCAGAGATGACATTCGTGGCATCGGTCTGGGTCGGAGTAGAAACCACGTTATGTGGACCTTTCTTGTGCTTGTGGTGGTGGGGATCTTTCTGGTAGAACCAGTTGTCTTTGGTGGGAATCCCCAGGCTGTTTTTGTTCTTCCGTTGGTGATGCTTCAGGTGCTTGTTGCTGATCCTGTTGTGGGTCACCAGGGATTCTTCGGTCAGCGCCGCACAAGAGGAGAACTTGTCCGTCTTGTTTGCCGTCTCGTTGGCACTCGTTTTCCAACCCTCGTTGGAGGATCCCTCGTTGCTGTTGTTGTGGTTGTCTCTGTCCTTCTTCTCCAGACTTTTGCCATACCCAGAGTCACAAGCGGAGGATATGTTGCATTTCGAAGAGTTGCTCGCCGATTCTTGGTTTTTCTTTTCAGATTTTGATGAGTTACTCGGCTCTTTTGAAGCGTTACCACCTAAAATACCAAATACTTATGTAAAAATCAAACTCATGTACAGAATCTCATTTAAGTTTGAAAGAAGCATTATTATCATCATTCAGTGTAAGCAGACTTAATACATGAAATTACAAGTCAACTCTCGTTTATCGCTGTTAAGTTGTTCCAGACTTTACCGCAATAGCATAAAAGAAGCTTATCACTATATTTGGGGAAAAAAAGAAAGAAAAACCGCGATGTAGTGAAGCCTTGGAAAGTCCAAGCATGAGGAACAACTGTACGTAAATATTTTGAATATCCAAAGAAAATAAAAAGGATTTTCCCCAACACTATCCGATAATATCAACAACAACAACAAAAAAGTATATCCCAAAAAGAAAATTAAGACCACGGCATAAATGTGCAATATTTGTTTCTTTCGGCCAGACATTCAAATTTAACGGATTATTTCTCTCAAAACTTGAATAAAATAAAATGATAACATTGATTTTTAAATATTTTAGTTTTCACTTAACTTTATAATTTAGATGCTCTTCCCTACATTATTATAAGAACTGAGGTTTCTGAGGGAAGTGTAAATAACAAAATTACTTTCTTGGTTTGCAGTGCATGATCTATTTAAGCTAGTTCTGTTTTGACGATCTCCCCTTCCCTAAATATATGTATAGTAAACCCACACACACACAGGGTATTTCAAAAATGTGACGGCAAACTTTTAAGAGAGGAGGATTACAACCAAAGAAGCAAGATTTCCTACTTGTAGGCCTAAATGCCTAGGTTGTCATTTACTCAAAACTTTGAAGCATGACATTCCCATTAGTTATAATGCTGAATTTAGTTTCACCTGTTGGTCTGTTTTAAGACTTCTGCTTGGGTTTTACAGACTTGTAAACTATCCGCATTCCTTGAGTTAAAATCTACTAACCAATAAAATGTAATTGCTGCTTTTATGAGGCACCCTGTTTCTAAATAAGATGCATTTCTATTAGCATCAGGATCTCCTATCAAATCAAGATAATCCTATCAAAAGCTTTCACTTTGCATATTTTTACACATTCATAATACACGAAAACACTTCATAATAGTCCAGTCATACTTAAAAAAAAAAAAAAACATTTAAAAAAGCTATTTACCAGACTCCTTTCCAGATGCGTTTCCAGAGCCACTGCTGCTTGCTTGGTAACCTTCACCACTTGAGCATTTCTCATTTCTATTATATTCCTCAGATTCATCGGAGTAAGTTTTGGGTTGGCTAGCGAAGAATCTACAAGAGAAAAAAGAAAATATATTTTTTTGTCCAGCATCTGTTGAAATGCACTAGGTTCAGTACAGCCATACATATTTTTTGATACTGATTCCATAATGAAATTTACAATGCAAAATTTGATGTAATTTCACCCAATTAATTTTAAGTTTTTCTTCTTATTCTTTTTTATATATAAACAATGTTGAACAGTTTTTATCCATTACCAAAACTATCTGGAATATAAAAGTTTTAATGGGGGAGGATGCATAAATACATAAACAGATTATTCATAATTCAACAATTTGCAAATACAAATGATCAAAATCTTTCGATTAAATCAAAAAATAGGAAAAGGGAATGTTTCTGTATAAAGAGTTGCTCCTAAAGTAAAGAGTACTTGTTAAAATACATCCTTTAATATCAGAACAATGATAAATCAAATAGCCTCTATTGATCCAGAAATGTTCATCAGAATCAAATTTTAAAACTATTTAAACATCAAACAGACAGCAGCAATTTTGAAACTATCATGGAATAATAAAACAGATTCTGAATTTTACAACATTTCATTGGACAAGAAATCCTTGTTTCATGATTTCGCGATTGTTTTTATGATTTGTTCCCCCCCTCTTTCCACTTTGATGGTTTGAAGAAAGGGACAGGGACATCTTAACTAGTTTTCATAATGAACATTTAAAGTACTTTGCTGCATTCTCTGAGACAGTGTTAAAAGCATTATAGCCTTTGCACAAAATAAATTGGTGTGCATGGTTTAACCATTCCTGAAAGAATGTTCTAATCTAGGAAAACGTATACAGTAAAAATTCACCACAAAGCAGACATAGTACAGTCTGACCACGGATTGTATGGGAAGACAAACATCCGTTTTACAGCCGGAAATGGACAAATCTATCATTTTTAGCGATGTCAGCTTTTGCAGAAGCAGAGTCTCATTC
>NC_072737.1:8618953-8789052 GCF_026930045.1 Uloborus diversus
ACGCTACTGTAGTAGCTACATTTTTTAGTAGTTTGTAGTGTAGCGCACTACTTTTCAAAAAAAGTAGAGTAGCGAGTAGTTCGCTACAAAAAAAAGTAGTTTGTAGCGATTTCTGGAAACCACTTTTGAATAAAGTAAAAAAAAAAAACACGCGTTTTCAAACGAATTTGACTGGTGCAATTATTACGCGAGTAAAACTTGCACCAATGAGATTCGTAACACTGAAAAATATGAGCTGACCTCTGATATATTATTTTGACGCCATACGTTGTATCTGTTTGACGCCATTAGTTTGTTTGGCATAGAAACTTTAACATTTTCCCAATATTCCCCTTGAGTAGAGCATGGCTTAGAAAGAAAAAAACGAATTTATTCCGTTTCATGCAAACTTTGCCCGTTAAGCAAAAAGCTTTCGGTATCAATGCCATTTGCACATGCAGTCGAACCTCAACTTACGCGAGGGATACATTTCTAACTTTAGATAAACAGCCCTCTTATGTGAAATTATGTTTCATCAACTTAATACTTAATATTTCGAAAAAAAAAAAAAAATGCGGAGCGGCGATTTGTACGTTAGCAATCTGATGTTTCGACTCTACGGTGCGGGGAATTTTGGCTTTCAGTGATGCCAAAGGGAAATTCCATTCACGAAACTAATATTTAGTACCCAAGAAAGAGGGTGATATAAACCCTGCGCTTCTGCTCCAAAAATTTTCGTATAGCGGGTGAGGAATTCGCGTCAGCTGCAAAATTCGTTTCTCGAGTAAAACTCGCTATATAGACATTTCGTGTTAGTCGAATTGCGTTGTAGCCCGAGTCCACTGTTGCTAAAAAATGCACATTGAAGTAAAGTAAGAATGGTTTTTAGTTATGTTACATGTTTCGGATAATTAGTAGAACCGTTTGGGGTATTTTTCATATTTCTTTTTTTTTTCTTTTTTACTGATTGGGTGTTCATTTATTAACATATTAAAAGTCAATTATTAAATGTTCTGAGTTTTTGAGATTATTCGGTAAAATTGAAAAATTCGTTATTTTATTTTGTCAGGGGCATTAGAAAAGAGATGTGTCCAGGTCCGGAACCGTAGCTTGAAGCTCAAAAGCAATTAATTCCTACGAAATATAATTTCTTCTAAAATTAGCTCATATAATGAAAATTAAAGTTCTTCTCTTTTGTTTAAAAGATGATGCTTTTCATCATCTAAATAAATTTTATGTATATGTATGTCTATGTAAAATTTAAATCAAATTATGACTAGATTTATCTCAATTTCAAGTAGCCGAGTTACACTTCTTGAATGAAATACTATTTACTGTCAGAAAAGGATTAAAAATTTGAAAGTTGAATTAATTCCACATTTAAGTCCTTTCTTGCAGGGAATATTTGCAAATGGTATACAATGTTTGAATTGACGAATCGTTTCAGTAAAGGAGAGAAAGAATAGATAATTTATAGCAATATTCCATGTTCAAATGAACCAATATATCAATCTCAACATTTTTTTTATTCAATCCGCGAACGGCGTGTATTATGTGTATGTTATTTATTTATTTTTTGAAAAGTAGCGAAGTAGCGACTACATTTCAAAAGTAGTTTGTAGTTGCTACATTTTGAAAAAAGTAGTTGTAGTTGTAGTTAACTACATTTGTGTTAAAGTAGTTGTAGTTGTAGTTCGCTACAAAAAAAATGTAGTTTTTCCAACCACTGACCTAAGCTAATACATTATTGACTCGGCATATAATATCATTTGCGCAGTTATGCTTATTCTACTGTGTCAACATCATACCTGCCAACCTCCGAGAAAAAAAATCCAAAATATTTTTTTATTTTTATCCACAAGATTTTAACGCAAAATAAAATCAAACAGGACCCCTATCCTCTTTACATTTAACAATATATTAGTTATGAATTTCATATCAATTGAAATTACTTTCGTTTAGTAAATATTACTTTTATTGCTTTCTTTAAAAGTTTGGAAATAACATTTGGTACTCATTTTAAAAACAAAACAAAGCACAAACAGCTCGAACTGAGAGAACGAGAAGATAATCGGCGCCGAAATTGTGCCCCTAGTTGCCAGGCGCGACGCTTGCTTTGATTGGATCCCGATGAAGTCATGCGCTGTATCACTCCGTAACGTCATAATCTTGCCTCACTTCTTCTCGTGCCATTCCCCTATGGCAACCTTTCCTTGGCTACTTGGCCTAAAACGTTCCACAAAAGAATCGTTAGCGCCAAAATTGGCGAGATACAATTTTTTTCCTACAAAACGTGAAAGATCCGGAAGATTTTGCTCATAACCGGAAAAACGGAAAAAGACATAAAAATCCGTAAAACTTCCGGGAAATCCCGAAGGCTTGGCAGGTATGCAACATTGACAATTTTTTTTTTTTTTTAATTTTGAACCATGTGTACTTCTATTGGCATAAAAAAAGACACTGAATGCAAAATTTTATAATGTGGGAATTTGAGCTTGATTTAACTTGAGGAACTTGCAAGAGGCTCTTTGGAATATTAATATTGTTTTTCAAAAGTATATAATTATTGTGATTATTAAAACTCAAATAAAAGTTTTTAAAAAAAATCACACACCTGACATCTACATGACTAAAATGGCAAGAAGCTGTATGACGAGTTGAAAAAGAGGTCATTGCAGGGATTTCTTCTGGAGCTGAAAAGAGAAACAACATTATTATAATTGCTTAAACTATATTCAGAAATAAAAGGCACACAATGTTTTCAAAAAAAAAAAAAAGGCAGCTTTCTAATTGCTTAACAATCATTAACGATTTCGCATATTGTTGCCTCAGAACAACAGTAAGATATCTAATCCCAGAAATAATACTAAGACATACTTGCCAACCTTCGAAGAAAAAAAAAACAGGAGATTCCACTAGAGATATATAGGTGATTCACTAATGACATATCTTCACAACAGAATGATTAAATTATGATTTTTAATAACATAAATACTAAATTGAAAGTGAAATGGGGATTTTTCGCAGATGTAAGCTAGTTGGTAACAGCAAGAAAAATATACTGAAAAGGAAAAACAAAATGATAGAGTGAATTTGCTTAAAGTTTCGCACATTTCCTAGTCTCTACCAAAAAAAATAGCTACAAAAACTTAATTACTAAAATCCGAAGAAAAAATAAATAAATATATAATGAAAATAAAATATAAAATAAGCAGGTATAGGGTAGCACATGTTAAAATAACTTAGAACTTTCAAAACAGTTAAAATATTTTCAAGATGCGAAAGGATTGAAATCTGCTGCAATTTTCGGCAAAGCACATGCTTCGTTTAACATGCAATGTGGAAAATTTCCAAAAAAATTTTTTTTAGTAAATGAGTTATTGGAAAAATTCCTATTCCCTGACATTGGTAGAATAGAAAAGGGCGTCATTTACCGAGAGGAAAGTGAAACTTTTTGATGATTGACTGGAAAAACTGCAAAAACGGGAGAAAATCATAAAAAACGGGAAATCGGGAGATGGAAGCAAAAAACGGGAGTCTCCCGTTAAAAACAGTAGAGTTAGCAAGTATGCTAAGATGTCTTACTATTGCTCTCAGGTGACAATATGTGAATAAAACTCGTTCATGAAGTGTCCCTCCCCCAAAACCCATAGGTAACCAGCACCATAAATGATTGAAAAAATTATTGAAGCACTGCTGTAAGAAAATAATTGCAGAAGCTTGTTTTGGGGAGTTACAAGGAACGCCTTTTTTGTAACAAAAAAAAAAAGGAATAGTAGTATCAAAAGTTAGAGCATTAACCAAATACAAAAAGCAATTCAAAATTTTTATTTTGAAAAATGGTTTGAACGTATCGGAACTGGGCGACTCCAAAACCTGTTGACTGCACAACGTTCATCAGCATAAATATAGCAATATTTTCTTGTATTACAATGTTCGTGAGCATTCAGTCATCACATCTATTGATGCGTCTCACTGTTTAAATTATTTATCACGAGTACTGCATTTCAGCAAAAAAAAAATAATAATTACTTTAAGTACAGTTTCGATCAAAATATATACCACATTGATCAAAAGTCTTCTTCTAGCAGGAATAAATTATGTTTTCTTACAAAAAGCTCTTTAAAATGACATAAAATGACTCAAGATTTAAAAAAAAAATCACTCACTTGTATATCCAGCAGTGACTTGCGTAGCAGTAGCTTTGACACATAGCGTGGCGGCTGATTTCTCGACGCAAATATCATCCAAGAGCATCTCATTCAAATGAAAAGTGATTTTGAATGGTTTGTACTGTTGTTTCTGGTCCTTTACAGAGTATCCAAACTTCAAGCCTTGGTAGAGCCTAGAAACCCATCGAGACGGAACATTTATATATCAGTGGACGTATAAAAAAAAATGAATAACCAAATAAATAGACTGAACGAATCTGTCATTGATAGTTAAGACAAGAAAGACATACCTCAAGCGGCAGAAAAACGTGTTAACGAAAAGATGAGCATCTTCTAAAAGAAAACAAAGTTTGTAAAATTCTAGGAGAGAGAAATCGATCATACACAGTTCTTGATCACAGAGCACACAAAGAAGCAGATATTTATAAGCCAAGGGCTTAACTAGAAATTTTAACAGGGTTGGTCTTTTTACTTCCTTTCACAAAAAAGGGAGTATTGTATTCGCAAAAAAAAATTTCACTCAAAAATTGACCTTAATTTCCATTTTATTCACACCCGAATGAATGTTGAGTTTTTTTTTTTTTTTTTTTTGGACTCAACAACACGTGGATAAGTGTCTAAGAACGTATAGATAAGCGAAATATCCATTTTGACGATTCCTGAGTTAATTACAGCGAGTTTTCTCATAATGTTTGTATGTACGTATGTATGTCGAATAACTCAAGAATGGTATGCCCTAGAAAGTTGAAATTTCGTACATAGACTTCTAGTGGGGTCTAGTTGTGCACCTCCTCTTTTGGTTGCATTTGGGTGTTACTAAAGAGGTCTTTTGCCCCTTTTGGGGGGAAATCATTGTTAATTTCGATGTAAACTCAAGTGGTGTTATAATTTCGCGGACAATTGGCGATATATCCGCAGTCTTTTTGTCGCCAAGTTCTGACGCCAACTTGGCGACTAATTTGGCGATTTTTTTTTGTTTCCATTTGGCCACTGTTGGTGATATTTAGAGAGTAAACTACTGAATCACATTAAAATTTCCAGTAAAGTGGAAATGACATTAAAATTGGCAGTGGCGTAGCTAGACCCGACTTTCGGGGGGGGGGGGGTTACTTCTTTTACATATATATATATATATATATATATATATATATAAATATATATTATTAATGTATATATATATATATATATATATATATATATATATATATATATATATATATATTATTAATGTATATATATTATATATATATATATATATATTTTATATATATATATATGTATGTATAATCGCTTGGAATTTTTTCCTTTTCTTCCTTTTTTTTCTTTCTCTTCTCTCTTCTTTTTCTCTTTTTTTTGAGACTAACTTTTCGGGGGGGGGGGGGGGGTTTGTCCCCAAACCCCCCCCTTAGCTACGCCCCTGAAAATTGGGGTAAAAGGAAGTCATGTCATGTACACATCAGCTCGTTTTTTTCTTTGTTCCCCTCTCCCTTTTTGAAAACAGAAAATAATATTTGCCTGACCAACATGTTTACTCCCAATGCCTTAATTTTGCATTTTCATGGAACTTGGATTGTTTTTTAACGACTTGGTACATTTATTTGGATGAATATTTTACACTTTAATGGAGCTTTCAATGATTTATTCAGTTAGTGGGCAAGGGCGCCCATTTGCAAAACTGTAATGGGGAGGGGGGGGGGCTCAGATTTTTTCCCAATGATTTAGCAGGATATTTTTCTCGTGGAAACCGATTTCAGGGCAGATTAGAGTCAATAAAAATTTACATTTTTAAAAACTTATTCATTAATGTCTGAAGAAGAAATGTTTTTAGATTTAGGCAAAGAAAAAAGTAAAGAAGTTAAAATTTCTAAGGGGGGGGGGGGCTCAAGCCCCCACTTGCCCCCCTATATGGGCGTCCATGTTAGTGGGTAATTTTGATGACACTTTTCATGTTACTCGATGACTTATTTTTTATTTGATGGATGATTTTCCTTTTTGATGTCTTAATTGCTTTCAATGGCAGATTTTTTTTTTCTTTTTCATTTTAATAGAAAATTTGGTCTTGTTGATTATAAAAGTTTATGTATAAAATAATGTACGGTGTGTTATGAAACAGCTTCCATGCAACTTTGACCAAACATAGCAGAATATAAATAAAATGAAAAATAATAGCCAAGATTTAGAATGCCCTAAGTGCCAATTCCGAAAAGTACCTGAAAATTTGGAAAAAGGAATTCTTTCAACTTTCAAAACATAAAGTTTACCAACATTATAATTATTGATTTTCATGCAGTTTATATATGAATCGAATATTTTGCTGTTTGATTCAAATGTTTAAAATTTAAGATACATTTAAATAAATATCTATCATCCTTACACACATTCCACTAAATTCAAAAGATTTGTAGAGAAACATTCAAGTAAACCAAGAATGTTGCACATTTAAAAACAATTTGGAAACATTAAAATCAAAATCTTTAAGTTAGAATTTGAATTTAAACCAAATTTAACTCCCAATTATCGGCGGTCGGATTATCTGCGGGTATATATTTTTTTAAAGTTATGATTGTGATGTTGTTTAATTTTAGATTTGACATGTATATTTTTTACATTCAATGTCAGTAGATGTAATGTAGCAATGTTTTTAGTTATAATTTGAATGAATGTGCGAGTGTCATTAATATTTTTAATCTATTGCATACACTAAGTACAGTAGACATCCATTTTATATGGGTTTATTTCACGCGGTTCCGATTATACACGGTTTAAAATTTGACACCTTTATTTTATTTTATGCGGATGAGTTTCGGTTTTACGCGGATGCGGCAATGCAAACAGATAAAATTTTCCCCTCTTTCAAAAGCTAAGCTCCTAAAGACTGCAGATTAAGCGTAATCAACTGCATTTCGGCATTTTGACGTGCTAATAATCGAGCTTGGGCCATTGGAGTCATTTTTAGGATTGGTTCCAGAGCTCTTTCCAGAAGTAAAGTTATTAAACTCACACAGTTCAGAACTCACTGGAAGAAGAGCTTTTAGAAGTGACAAAGGAGGCCAAAACCAACGAGGATACCAATGTCGGTGACACACAACCAAAAACGTTCACTGAAATTTTTGTGCCATTCATAGACAATAGAAATGATCTTTGTGATTTGTTACAGGGGTGATTGTGAGTTCAGCAAAAGATACCTGAAAGTTTCAAAGCGAGACGGGGGGGGGGGGGGGAATCTTTGACCCTTATTACTTAAGTGCACCTTTGCCATAGTATTAAATAGCTCTGAGTCAAAATATTGTGTGTACATGTGATTAAATTTTTAATGGGTTACAAAGTTACTTTTGAGCTGGTGTTATACAAATTATCTTGACATATATTTGTCCATCTTAAGAGATAGGTGTCCATCTTAAGGCTCTTGCAGGTATATTTGATGAGTATTATATAATTTTAAAAAATTGCGGAGGTAGGGAGGTAAAAGCATAACAAAAAAAAAACATAATTCCGGTATTTTCGGACATAAAAATACCGGAAATACGTCTGAAAATACCGGAAATTCGGTAAAATACAGGAACACAATCACCTCTGTTTGTTAGTGAAGGAAGATTCTATCATAGAAATGACACAAGTGGTCATGGATGCGTTAATGCTCTGCAAAGAATTACAGAGAAAAATTCTTAGTGACTGCCAAAAGACTATCATAGCCAGCTCCTCTTTATAAACAGGACAAGAAATTAATTTATGTTTTCTTCATACATGTTGAGCATAAATGTCGATATAAACACATTAAACTAATTATACAATTAGTCATCACTAGATTGAAGAATTTTGCTATTACAGAATCAAATCCCTATTTCAACAATAGTATTAGGTCTCAATTTATGCGGTTTCAATTTACGTGGCATTTCCGTGGAAAATAAATCCCACGTAAAACGAGGATCTACTGTATGGTTTTTAAATATTATTCGGATTATCCGCGGTTTTCGCTTATCCCCGGTTACAGTGCTGCCCTATTCCGTGGATAATCGGGAGTTTTACTGTACTCATACAGAATCAAAGCAAAGAAATATTATTACCTCTCTTCACTTGCATGAAACATGCATTAAGTCCTTGGGTTAGGTAGTTCGCAAATGTAATATGATCCTTGTGGTAGATGAAATTCATAACACATTGGCCAATCCACATATCCTTTAAAAAACAAAAACAAACAATTTACCATGATGAATGCATGTTTATGGAATTGCGGATAAAACTTCAAAAGAGTTTTTATGTAAAAAATTTAATATGTAATATTTTTAAGAAAATCCTTGTGGGTATGCAAACTGAAAGAAAAAATATAGTAACAAATAAAAATTGTGTAAAAAAATATTTGAACCTCTTATGCCATAAATGCACAAAATTTCGTATGAACAAAGTTCCTTGGAGCACTAAAATATGCATACGCAATTAATTCGTTAATTTTTGTGCAGGACAATGCTGTTCTTCCAGCTATTTGTTAGTTTAATCTTCAAGTTCAGTTTCTAACTTCATCAATAGACAATAGAAATATTTTAAACTTACTTTTCTCCAGGGTTTGTGATTTTTTTTTAATTTAAAAAAAAAATCAAATAAGTTGGATTTTTTAAATTTTAAATCGGATTTTTTTTTCTTAAATCAGATTTTTTTTAATGTTCAAAAATTTGTAGATATCGATTACTTTACATGTATAAACATAATATATTTCATACAATAGATGAATCCATTCAACTTGCTTTTAAAATTAAGATAAGTTCTCTAACTATTCAATAAATTTTTAATATTTATAAATACGTTATAATGCTTAGATAAGATGCTTTTTTTTTTTTGCTTAGTTCCATTATTATGTACTTTTTAGTGTAAAATAATATGTTGAACAATTACTTTTCTTAACTATAGCAGTCATGGTGAATAAGAAAAAATGCAAATATTTATTTTGTTCTACACAGTAATCTGAGTAAAAGCAATATTGCAAGAGGGAAAATCTGTTACACACACAGAAAGAGGGATCTATGTAATTATGCCTGTTAAAGTTAAGATAGTATAATGCACTGTAGTTAAATTTAGAGCAATACATTCTAAAAATGCAAAATTAATTTATAAAAAGAAAGTAAACTGATTTTAATTAATGATTTTGTTAAAAAAATCACTTAATTCAAATCAATTGATTTAAATCAATGGTTTTTTTTTTAAATCACTTGATTTAAATCATGATTTTAATTGTGATTTAAATCAAGCCGATTTAAATCAACGAACCTAGCTTTTCTCTCTTGGGAACGTAATTGTAAAATATTTTATTTTCTGTAGTTTGTATTGAGGAAGTTCTTTTAATCTGATCACAAAATTTTTTTTTATAGGCATACATATCATTTATTTGTACGTCAAATGAGTAAATACTTTTCCTAACCTTGGCTATACAGCGGTTTTGGATACATTACGCAATATAAAGAGCGGTTACTGTATGTGTATAAACCTGGGGAATAACTCATTAACAGCAAGGACATCAACAGTTTAAGTATTTAATTCACTTTAAATATATTTTAAGCTTACCTTCGGATAGCCCAAATACAGAGAGATTGCTTTGGACGTGTATAAACACGATCCATCACGCAGGGAGACAACAAAAATAAATCCATCCTAAAGGAAGTTGAAAAGAAAATTAGTTTCAGGACTAATAAATTCTCATGTTTTACTGCAGTTTCATAGGTTGCATTTAAAGATATGGGTTGAATGGAATTTTTTTAAATCATGCAAAATTATAATCATTTTTGATTTTCGGAAAACAAGTTCACATGTGAGTAACAATTCTATCCATCAATTTCAAAAAGTTGGTCATTTTTATGAACTGTTAAAGCACCAAGCCTGCATTCTAACAGCAGAATTTTGAAACTGCGACGTTTTAAGATAAAATGTGTGCATAAATATCAAAACAAATCAACAAAACCATTAATGAATGAAGACATTAAACTATGCACTGAAATTACTTTCAGAATTGTAACAATGTAGTATTTCAGATAGCATATTTGTCTTCTAATGAAAATGGAAATATGGTTCCCCTTTACACTGGAGTAGGCAGCAGTTCCTAAGTGCTACAACTTATTTCAAAATATATCCAACATTAAAATCAGGACAATATTGTTTTAAATCTCTGTTAAGAATAAGGATAATATTCTCTAAAAATACTTATTATAAAGAGAACAAAAAATATGAAAAATCCTCATTGGAATTAGGTAAGAAAGAAATTAGAAGTTATAGTAGGAAATAGTTAAAAAAACAACAAGTTGAAATAAAAGCCTTAAAACCTAAAACATGTTGCAGCCCCCCCCCCCCCTAAATTTACACATTTGGTAGCCCCATGAATAGTATTGCTATACCTCTCTTGATTTTTGAACAAGCATATCTTTTCTAATATGATTAGAGCAAACATTTTTTGTTCCTATTCTAGCTCAAAGTATTATTACTGAGAATTCTTCTGCCAGGAAAAATGCAACAAATAATACTGATGTACAATATGTACATACTTCTCTCAGAGTATCTGTCTCATTTTTCAGTTGTTTCAAGGACAAACTCGTCACCAATCCTTTCTTGTCTTTATCCCATATAGCTTCAGAATCTATAAGGGAATATCAAAATAAGTCACTGATAAAAAATTAAGAATAATTCAATACAAATACTCTAAGGTACGAAGAATGTATATAAAGTTTTGTAAAAGATAAACAGTCACTGCGAGAATTAGATGTTAAAACTTAGAGGTCACCACTAGTCACCATGACAAGAAAACTTCAACAAACTAATAAAGCATTTCCCAAAAACCCGACTTTGTCTGGAGATAAAACTCTGAATAATTTTTACCCATTACTGTGAAAGACTGCAATTAGAGAAAATATTTCTTCAATTTTGAATCAAAATTATTGGCAAAATATCAACACAGAATTTGGATTGCAGATTCCTTGGGCAAGTGTTGAGCAAAACTTGCAACTCAAGCATTGAGCAAACAAAGCATTTTCTTCAGAATTTATAACTATTCTCCTTTTTTTATTCCAATATCAAGCAAAAGAAACTGATTTAGTAAGTGCAAAACATGATTCACAGATTTTATGACTGAGACTGAACAACCCACATAATAAAAATGAGTATTTCACAAGAATCTATTGTAAATTTTATCAGTCAAGACACCCAGACAGTAAACTAGACATGACACATTCTATACTTTTCTGATCTGCTCATAAAAGTTTTCTACTCTTTTCAGAGGAGCAAAAACATTTACTAGAAACCCTGACATAAATCTTCTAAAAGGTGACCTAATGTTTCAATGCAGTATTGTGTTAGTTAAAAAGTAGATAAAAAGCACTCTATTTACCCATTCCTTTGTCGTTTTTTCAACAGCTAAAGTCAGTTTGATGAAACTGATAAATGACCAGTTGTCTATCTTTTTTCACAACAACATATCCTTATGACATATCATCTAATAAAAGAACAGTCCCCCTCTGCAGTCCTGTTAATAGTGGTCCTCACAGAAATACAGTTCTCTCATTAGAGCAGGATAAATTCAAGATAATATTTTCTACGGACCTATCACAATTAACAGTAAAATTGAACAACGATTGAATATGACCTACAATAGTCAAGTACCAAAATTCTTCTTCTCTTAGAATGGAAGAGCTACTTTTGCCGATGGCTAATGATTATCATCAACAACATCAATAGCAATGACAAATTATGATACCAGCTATCTTAATTTGACAGCAAAAAAATTCCATTTTTACTCTCCTAACAATTCACTTCACTTACAATACATCCCTATAGTGTTTGAGATAACAGCATTATAGTTATATTATTATTTTATTAATTTTTAATGACTCGTTGACAAAAAGCTAGGTGTGGTCTAGGTTTTTGAATACATTTCTTTTTTTACATGCAAATAATTTAGAAATGAATGCAACATGCTTCTAAAAAGATAAAAATACAAATACTTAACTGTAAGAATTTGCCGAATAAAATTTCTAAAAAAATTTAAAATTCATAAATTTCAATGTTAAAAGAAATAAATAGCAATAAAAATAAGTAAATGTAACCAAAAGAAAACATAACATTAACTAAAGACATTTATAGAATTCAATAATAATAATACCAGGGGTCGATCCAGCGCCAAATTGGGGCCGCTTTGCGGCCCCTTCACAAAATTCCGCATGGCAAAAGCGGCCCCCATTCACAAAATTCCGCGTTGCAGAAGCGGCCCCATTCACAAAATTCCGCGTCGTAAAAGCAGCCCCTTCACAAAAATTTATAAAAAGGCAGCCTTTTCACAATATTTTCTAACCGCAAATGTGTACGCATCTACGCGGGAGCCTCTTCCACCTTCCCCCATCTTATCTTTTTGCTTGAGAGCGTCAGAGGGGGGACGGCAGAGGGACACTTGTGATTGGTAGCTTGTTTTCAGGAAAATCTTAAATTTTACTTTGATTACGCAATATATATTTAGTATTAATTTGTGTTGAGTTTCAAAATACAATTCTAAAATAACTTTACTTAAAATAAAATTATTTTACATGCTGTTTTTATATTTTTATTTGTTTTGAAGATCTTAATTTCCTTACATCAGCCATGGTAAACGAATTTTTCGCATTTTTTATGTTTACTGTACCTTGTTAAGAGGCAAACAAATAAAATTTCTTATATATTTATTAACATCATTAAATTGCAAAGTTTTAAACGAAATACCTACTCTGTAAGAACGTCAAAAGTCAAAAAATTAAACGCTGAATGCTGGTGCAGTATTATTTTGGGTTTTAATTACTTTTAAGTTTTTCAAACACATACATGGAATCTTTAATGAGTATTTCACTTCTGTGTTAAGAAATATGTGATATCTTTGAGTCTGTTCATACTGTATTTATTAGGAGTTATCATTACGTTCACCAGCATGTGCAATTTTCATTGCTCTTAAAGTATTTGAGAGGGGCAAACAAGAAATCTGTTGTGAGACTTTCACCTTAAGAAAGTGTGCCTTGCATATGTATATTTGTAAAAAGCAATAAATGTAATGTATGTGTCAAATTACGAATAAAATGTTAAGGGTCTCACTTCCCCCCCTCCCCCAGCGCATTTTCTCTTGACAGCTTTCAGGTATTCTTCAAGAACTTGCAATCACCCCTGAAACCTGTCTAGGGCTTTTCTATAACGATACGACAGCTAAAAATGCTTTAATATAATCTTTTCCAAGAAAAAAATCACAAGAAGGTCTTTTTTACAAAAATTAGGAAAATTCACAAAAATATTTTGCTTTTTCACAAAAATAACGAAATTTCACAAAAATATTTTGCCTTTTCACAAAATGGGGACCCAAAAAATAAAACCTGGATCGACCCCTGAATACAAAAGTGATGACAGGCAAATGTCTGAGCCCAACTGAGCCAATCCTCATCATTTTACCTAACCCCCAATGATGACCACAGGCCTTGTAAAATTTTATGCCACTGCAGGTATTGACTCTGCCAACAAACTATTCCAACCTGAGTCCTATTAAAGTAGTAATGTTTCCTGATTTCAAGTTAATCTTTTGCGGCATGGGAATTTTTTTTTTTTTTTTTTGGGGGGGGGGGGGGTGGGTGACCAGTTTTGAAATTTTTTCTTCGGCCAACTGACATGCAGACATGGCTGGGGGGAAAATGGTGGTCTTAAACAAAGAAATTGTATCTTAAAGGGTTATAATTAATGATTTGAATAGTTTAAAACAACGAACTGATTCTGCCTTACTTGCAAAAATGTGAAGTCCATTAATATCTTCTATTTTAACATTTAAAAAAAAAAAAAAAATAGAGCACTCCTCTGCTTGAGATACAATTATAAAGCTCTATACACAATAATAAAGCTCAAGATTAGCAGTCGCCAACAGCCGACTACTTAAAGGAAAATGTCTACCAAAAAATCAAGTCTTAGTCACTAAAAATGACGACCATGTGCTTCTTTATTTATGAAAATTCATATTGAATATCGTGCAACAACAACACATTCCAATCCTGAGAAGCTCAGTGCATCAGTCAACTCCACATTGGCAATGTAATTCGTAACAAACTCCGTTAAGGTTTTTTTTTTTTTTTTTGCACTAAATATATATATATACTAGCTGAATCGCCCGACTTTGCACGGTCCCACCTCGAAAATAAAAGTTATGTCAAGTGATATACGTTAAACAATAAGGCCTGAACAAAAAAAATAATAATAAAATAAAAAACAGTAAAATTATGCGACAGATTGCGGAAAAATAACCAAAAAGGAAACATTTTAAATTCTTCAATTCCAGGAAAAGCCTAAACTCAGAATTTTATTTGTTCATGTTCGAGAAAAAAATGGCAACAGTTTTTTTTTCTCAATTTTCTTCACGCTATAAATTTTAATGAAAGCATTGTTGCGGAAAATTGAGATGAAGCACTGGATAATAATTTGAATGGAGGAAAGCCTTTGAAAAATAGGGATTTTATGTCGAAATCTAAGCTTCATAATTAATAGTTTTTAATTGATATCATTGCTAATTTTTATCGGAGGATTATGTTTAATAGCCAAACATGAAGACGGGAAAATTACAAATCCAACCCTACCTGGTTCAATGGTCAGTTCACTGGTGCTCGGGAGAAGAAGCTTGGACATACATACATAGATACATATGCTCAGTTTTTATTTATATAAGATTTTGTAAATGGTGACCAAAAGTCAAATATGGCTACCATGTTTTACGAATCAGGTACATTAGCAACACAGCAGTAGTGTTTTTGAGGGACAAAAATATAAACAGTAAACTCTACATGAGGTCTTACCAAGCTGAATAACATTATAGACACAGTGAATCTATGAAAAAAACTCCATGTTCAGTGGAATAATGTAAAAAGCGCGATCTCCTAGCCAATGGGTGCCCATATACAAAATTTTAACGGAGAAGGGGGGGGGGGCCTCAAATATTTTTCTCCATGGTTTAGCAGGATATTATCCCCATGGAAACCGATTTCAGTACAGATTAGAGATATTAAAATTTGACATTTTTAATAACTTATTCATTGATGGCTGGAAAAGAAATGGTTTTCCATTTTTGCAAAGAAAATAGTACTAAAAGCAAGGAAGTTCTCCTTTCTAAGGGGGGAGGGGGCGTCCAAACTTGCTACCCTACATGGGGGCTCCCATGCTCCTAGCATGTTTTTTCTCTCCCACTTTTAGAGCAGACTTACATAAAATGTAAAATTGTCTGCAAACTCAAATAATTGCTTAGTGATAATGGTTAGAAATTATACCAGGCCCGTATCTACATACCCGCAGACCCTGCAAGTACCCAGGCTCTTAAAAGGCCCAACAGCCCAAAAAATTTGGGGGGGGGGGGGGGAATTGCAAAAAAAAAAAAAAAAACTAGCACTAAGACTTAGTTCAAATATACACTGCTGGCCTTTGGCAGAGGGGTCCAACAGATTTTGTTGCAGTGAGGCCCAAAATGTATAGATTCAGGCCTGAATTATACCTTAATTAAAGTTGTTAAAGTATTGTTCAAAGTTTAGAATGACATTTTTAGCGTACAAAAAAATAAATAAATAAATAAATAAATAAAGAATAATTGATAGTCTTTTCAAAAGGAAAAAAAATAATTTAAAACCTTACTTACCACTCAATGAGCGAATGCATGTCAGTACAGGCGATATGTCTGTGACGTTACTATCATCATCAAGGTTGATTAAAGATTTCATTATTTCGTTGGGTTTATTCTCATTTTTTTTAACCTTTTCTTCGTCTGATTTTTCCTGACTTCCAGAGGCGCTACAAAAGAAATAGATAATATGAGACTAAAAAATAACTAACAGAGTAAGCAAAATAAATGACACTAAAAAGACATAAAACGCTAAAAGTTTTTTAAAATAATTTGCATGACAATGCACCCAACTAGAGGATTTCCGTAAGATTCGTACTTGAATTTTTGAAACGATGAGAAATTATAACACATCATTTTCAAAAAAACTTTCTCCACACCCTTGGAATTCCTTCTTCAGTGTTTGTCTCAACACTCAAGTTTGATGTCTAAGTTACAAATACATTTACAGTATTTGGGAATCTCGCCAAACATTTTATATTCTGATTCAAAAAATTGCATGCGAAGATTTTGAAATATTGTACGTTAGATATGTATTTTACAAATACAAATTTTTTCAAGACGTACAAACTGCGTAGTCTGACAGTACACAAACTTCATTGTGGTAAACGTAGTTAAAATTGCTTTGGTCAACTGAAGATGCGACCTTGCATTTATTTTACTGATAATTCGTCAACAATGTTCCCATTGGACTGAAATTTTCATACACCACATATAAAAAACAGCATAAAAAACTGCAGACAAAAAAAAAAACACAGGTTTGAATGTTAAAATAAAAATGCTAATGCAAAACATCACTTACATTGAGGACAAGAAATGGAAAGTGACCTAAATACCAAAAAAGAATCGAATATATTTTTTTTTTTATTTTTTTTAATGGACAAATATCCTTAAGTCAAGCTAAACAAATTGGAGAACTTTCAAGATGCGAATTCCAGTAGAAATAGTTTAAAAGATTGTCGAAATCGCAATGGTTGTATGCACCAGGTATATGTTTTTCATTTTCAGATTCTCCTGAGTTTTTTTTATTTTGTTAGCCTGTTCTCTATTTCTAGTTCTTAACTACCGACAGCAATAGTTACGTTACATAATATTAAAATTGTTATAATGCTCATAAAACGAAAAAAAAAAAACTCATTAGGTACTCCGCTTACAAGCTGATAAGAACCGACAACAAATTGATTCAAGCAATTAGATCAAAACAAACAGAAATCATAAACTAGAATAACTTTAACAGACACTTTATGAGCTTCATTTGACGCAAAATAAACTAAAAATTCAACTGTTTACCTTTTATTTGAAGTTCAAAAACAGATTTCGCCCGGATTTCACAACAGGGCGATTCTAGCTTCTAGGAACGATTGCGTAAAAATTATTATTTTTTTAATTAGCACGTCATGGGCCCGTGCGTAATTGTTTCAACTTGGAGGAGTATGGAGAATCAATCCGATCTGTTTGCACAAAAAATGCTAGAAAAAAAAAACACTTTTTTCTAAGTCCAATAAAAACTTTTTTTCCTACGCAAAATCACTTTGTTTGCAGGAAGTAGGGATAAACAGCTTTCAGTAACAGTTACGTGACAAGATCGGCAATGTGATTGGGTTGCCAAATTTGGCGAGAAATCTTTCTATTTGTAATGAAACGGCGAAAAATATCGATGGGAAATTGTTTTCGTTTTCGCACGGATTGAAATCAATATCGAACTAGGGACCGCTTGCTGTTTTGTTTTGCATTCGATTCTTCGGAAAATACTTATCTAATAGGAAGGAGTTTTTTTTATGAGAGTTTATCTTTACTTTCTATCCATCCCCTCCCCAACTTTATTTGAAAGATAAGGTGCAAAAAAATTCATCTCAATTCCCGAAGCTCTTAAAGAACTAAACGAGCCTACTATGCCTTTTATCGGCATCGAGATTCTTCCGTGAGCTAATATGATATATCAATTATCTAAGGCTGCAAATGATTTCAAATACATTTTTTTAACACTTAAAAAAGTTTTCGGAAAACAAAATTCGTCACTTTTTTGTTTTAAAGCAAAAGAAATAAAAGAAAATTTTAAGTAATAAAAAATTATGTAATTTAGAAAAATTTTAACTATAAATCTTTGAATTTTCTCCAATTCCTTTCATTCCAGTTCCTTTCAACAAGGGAGGAGGCAGGTTAGAATTTTCCAAAACCTTCCTCCTGCCTAATGTGCCCCCTTCTAGCAACAAATGCTTCTGTTTTTGAACTTTTCCCCTCCCTTGCCCCTTGGAAAATTGTTAACAGTAAACAAAACCCTCCCGTCCCCTCTTAATCAAAATAATGTGCATAAAACTGTCAAAAACTGTTATTTTTAAAATAAAAACATACAGTAGAAAATAAAATCACAATAGATTCATTAGAAAAAATTAAAACCCAAGCACATATTTCTTAACACTTAATCATTAAAACGTTAGAGAAACAACTGAAAGATTATGGAATTGAAATTTACAACTTCAATTATAGCAAACGGAAATGGATTTAAGAGTTTATAATAAAAATAGTTCAATTCTGAAATTTATCCCCAATATTTTTCAAATTTTATTTAATCTATCAAATGTTACATATCATATTTTTTATTGTGAATCCATCACACTGAGCTATTGATGCCAAAATTGAATCAGCACCTGTACTCTGAGGTCTACCTCTGAACTAATTTTTGTCAGAATCCACCCGTTACTTCCTGAGATATAGCAGTCACGCTTGACCTCACTCCCCCCCCCCCTTTGAGAAATTGGCGCCAAAAATTGATGGGCATCAATTAACATATGGGTATCAAAATTCGTTCGATTTCATGCAATAGTTTTTGCAACAGAGCGGCCACACAAAAACACACACACACACACATTTTGCAAAAATGGTCAAAATGGATTCAGCACACTTCGAAACATACAAATCCGTGTAAATTCGAAAATTTTCACGAATCCAATACTTTCTTCAATGAATTGTTTCTAAAACTGTATGAACTTCATGTTTTCAAGCAACATTTATTATTTATTTTCTTTTGGTGTTAGGGGGTGATTTTTGTTCGTGTCTAACTATTCGCTCAAAAGGTTTTAAAAATATTTCCTCTAATATTTCTGCACACTTTTTTTTTGGAAGTTTCTAATCAGAAAGGGAATAATAACTATTCTTACTAGCCGAAGTTGCCCGCCTAGTCTAGTGATCAGAGGAGTCTGGCTGCGGTGGAGAGGTCTCGGGTTCGAATGCCCGTGCTCGGGCATGGACGTACTTTCTCTTTCCTGTCCTTGTCCTTTCTTTGTGTGAATGTGTTGTTATGCTGCGAATGGTTGCCTACCCTATAAACGGGTCCTCATGGCATGCGTGTACTGTGGAAGTCGGACTTCACACCAAATTACGGTACAGTTGGAAAAGGGAAGCAGCGCACCCCAAATTGTCAGCCTAGCTGGCACACGACAAGAACTAGCCCAAATTACTAGATTTTCAATAGAAGCTATTTAAAGGCGATACGGGGGTTTCATTTTTTTAAAAGTAATTTTCAATGAATGTCCTTGAAATTTTGACTATAGTTACAGGTTGCTAATACCAACTCAAATATAAAATTTCATTCAATTATTTTAAAAAAAAATTTTAAATAAATTTAGATTTTCTAACGTTTTTGTCTTATTACTCCTTCCGAATGAAATTTCATCAAACTTATAAAATACTAGCTAAATATGGTACGTAAAACAACCGAAAATAGAATGTTGGAATTACTTTTGCAAAATTTTGTGGTAAAGATAAATAATGGAAAAAAAGCCAAAAACTGGACGTTTTCGGTAAAAGAGGTTCATATTTCAATAAAATATAGCAAATATACTCCACAAAACTAATCAAACAAAATCTTTCACAGCAAAATGTTAACAAACCACTTAAGGGGTCTAAGGACCTTTAACCTACAAAATTTTCGATTTTCTGGAAAAAATATATGTTATGCATAACTTAATTCTGAACAATTTGGTACCTTATTTATTATCATACGCTAAAAACTTTTCAAGTTATCGTAAAAATGCGTAAACTTTCCCCGTAGAGATTTATGTTATCAGCAGGTGTTTAAGCCTCTTTTTCTCAGGCGCCGGTTTCTTCGGTTTTCTCGTTTTGCGCGCATGATATCTCAGAAAGTTTCTTACATATTTCCGTAAAACTTTTCATGCATGTTTGTCTGGTATATTTTTATGATCTGAACCTAAATTTCAACTAAAAATTAAAGTTAATATTTAAAAAAAATGTATTTTTACCCCAAATTTTGGAAATTTTCGATATTAACTTGTAAAATTAAACCAAAAATTAATAAATAATTTTAAAAAATTAGGTTCAGGTCATAAATATAAACCAGATAAACATACATTAAAATTTTTACGGAAATATATAAGAAACTTTTTGAGATATCTTGCGCGCAAAATGAGAAAACCGAAGAATCCGGCACCTGAGAAAAAGAGGCTTAAACAACTGCTATTAACATAAATCTCTATGGGGAAAGTTTACGAATTTTTACGATAACTTGAAAAGTTTTTGGCGTATGGTAATAAATAAAGTATCAAATTGTTCAGAATTAAACTATGCATAACATATATTTTTTCCAGAAAATCGAAAATTTTGAAGGTTAAAGGTCCTTAGACCCCTTAAATACTTGGCATAAAATTTTCAGCAGATTTAAATAATAATTCGTTTGCAAGGAGCAGTTTGAATGTTGTTATGTCAAAAATTAGGTTTTGAGAAAATCAACATTTTCTGTGTTACTGCTGCAAATTTCGTTACTGAATAAACAATTTAGTTTTTAATAAAAATTCCCCATAAATAAGTCCTTGTGATTCATTTGAAATGGTATTGGCATTAAAAATTAAAATATTATATGCATTTTTTACTCATGCATTTTCTATGCATTTTTATATGCATTTTTTAGTAAAAAAAAAAGGGCATGGCTCCCACAAAAAGCGTCATAACTTCGCCAGTTTTCCACCGATTCAACTTTTTTTTTTAACTGTTCAGCTAAAGATCTTAGCTGAACAGTTTCTAGTTTTTAGAAATATAATGAATGAAAAACTGTTTGTTTGACCAATTTCTACTCTTTAAAAGCCCCTTATCGCCTTAATGAGCAAACACCATCGAAGAGTATTTCCGTTTAAATATCTAACATTATAAAAGTAATTTAAATATGGCCAAAACGCTCACATTTAAAAGTACAAATTAAAATACATATTTAAAACTTTAAAAAAAAAAAAAAATCACGCTTATTTTGAAAGTGTACTGTAAAGTGAAATATAACTTTGAAGAGTGTCCTATACTGTAATAAGTAGGGGAATGTGGGGCAAAGTAAAATGGTTAAGATGACTGAGTTTTTTCAAAATGAAAAAAAAAAATGAAATTTGTTTTGAAAATTACAGTACATAAAGAAAGAACGTTGTATTTTATAATAAAACTTGTGTTGACTGAAACAGTATTTTTTATTTTTAGCAGTAAATTCGAGTCTTCAAAATAAAGTGAAAATTTTTCACTTTTTTTTCATGGGGCAAAGTGAAAAATAAAATTTTTTTCTAATGAAATATTTTCTATTCGATTATAAAACATATTTTTGATCAAAAGAATCAGCAAATAAAAGGTTAAATGAACAATTGAAAAGATAATGAAACAGAAAACGAATAATCAAATGAATAAATTAATTAATATGTACAGAAAAATAAATGAGAGGGTAAAAGCATGAATGAATAAAAGAAAATAAGTGAAGGAATTAATTAATAAGTGATTTACTAAATGAAGATGAATGCAAATTTATAAATTAATAAATGAAAACGTAAGTGATTTATATAAATGTTTGAGTGCGAGTAAATGAAATAAACTATTTTACTTTGCCCCATCCACTTTGCACCTTATGAACTTGACTAATTGTACAACTTACTTAAAATACAATTAAGATTAATATTAACTAAATTAATGCTGCATTGAACATTAGGAGGTCTGAATAAATATTTAAAATGTTAATAACAAAAACTTTATCATTTTATAGTAGTAAAAATAATTTTTGACTTACAACAAAATATTACAATATGAGTGTCAATTTTTTTAAATTGCCTGTATTACCAAATGCTTGACTGGAATAGACTACATTTGGCACTATATATGTAGTTAAAATAATACCAGATAGGTGGAGCTAAAAGCAGATTAAATATTTCACTTTTTCACCTTGCCCCGCTATTTCATTTTGCCCCATGCTCCCCTACTTTTTGTCTCAAAAAATTCTGAAGATGTGCGGTGTGACTTGTATACAACGTAAGATGTTTCGAAATCGGAAAAAAAAAAACAGTATGAAACTTTTTTTAAGGAAATGGTGATTATAGAAATGAGGCTGATATTCTGTTTTTACACCGAAAAATAAATGAAAGGACATCAAAATAGATACATATTATTTATAAAAAAAAAGTATGTTTTTTTTATATATATAAACGGGAAAAACATAGCACCTCGGGTTTTATTTTTAACCCGTTGCAAAAAATTATTATATCTATACACTTTAAAAAATAAATAAATAATAATTAAGCGTCCTCTTAATAAATAATTCTCGTCAAAATCGTCTGCATAGCTCTTTCTTTCTGGTATTAAAAAAAAACACTCAAACTTCCTTTTAATTCCTTCAGCCAATAATAAAATAAATTAATAAATTAAAACTTTAGAATGAAAATGAAAAAAAAAAAAAAAAAAAAAAACAAGTGAGCTCAACAATCATTATTTCACTGCCCTCAAGTAATATAGGACTGCTCTGCTTAGTTGATCTCCGATATTACCAATCTGTATCTATTTTTCAAGGAATAGAAAAGGGTAATTGCCGCGGATTTGGGTTGAAATACTTTTTCAAAATGACTACGAAAGTTTATCAACTAAATTCAGCTGCAATCACCCATCCTTATTACCCCTAAAAGAGGAAACAATGGCAATGTCGGAGGTCAACTCATCAGAGCAGCACTATATCTTTCCTAATTTCCAAATATGTACCTCGGAGCCAGAAGGCGTAAGCCTTCATTATGATCGTTTTACAGGAGAGAGCAAAAACGTTTTTCTGGTGCATGCAAATGATGGGGCGCGCGCTCTTTAAGTCCTGGTAAAAAATCGAAAAGGACTTGTTTAAAGAATTACGTTCACATGGCTCGGTGCAGAATACGCTTCTACATACAAATAAACGGAAAATCGCAATTTTTGGACTTAGGGGCCATTCATTAATTTCGTAAGAATGATTTTGGCAATTTTTGACCCCCCCTCCTCCCCCCATGTAAGGCTAGGTAGATTTTTCACCTCCCTCCCCCCCATTCGTACGTAAGATTCCGTTTCGTTTTTCAAAATAATAAAATAACGAATCTTACATCACCGGAATCGAAATTATACGCACTATTATTAAATTAAACCTTTTTGTGTAAAGAAATATTTACTAAAAAGATAGAATTTAGACTGAATGTTTTTTCGACATTTTTTTTTTTTTTTTTTTTTTTTGTATATGATGCTATATTAATTTAAAATAAAACATGCCATGCACAGTGCGACTCTTTTATTATATTTTACACTGATCATTCTTTGTAAAGCAAATAAAAAACAGCTTAATCTAATTTTACCTTCCAAACGCAAATGAAATATTATCCCTGTTAAACCACTTGACCGAGCGATTTCAAATGCAAAATGTCGACTTGGAAGATGTTACTTCAGAATGGGTTTGAACTCCCCCCCCCCCCCCCATAGTAAGGGTATGTAGAGATTTTTCCAACCCCACCTTCCCCTCGCGACCCTTACGTAATTAATGAATAGCCCCTTACGTCAGTCTGGCTCTGAAGTGCAGAAATTATCTCGGGACTTGAATGGCTTAAAACAATGACCTCTGTTTCTGCTTTCGTTTCAAAAACGCATAACATTAGCATTTTCTATTGTAAGAAAGTTAAACAACTAAAACATTTCTTCAGACTCCCCTCTGCTCGAGACTGTTTACCCATTACCATACAATGAAATCATGATTTGTCAACGGTAACTTTTTTTTTTTTTTTTTTAATTCTACGCGTTGAAACGAAGCTCACTAATATTATAAATATTATTTACAAAAGAGTTCAGTAGAATTCAGATTAAAATTTATCCCCCTCCCCCCGACATATAGAATATTTGTACATTACATATGTTTGTACTGCAACTTTCAGCAAAGTAGGGTATTTAGATTTTATATATTTCAGATTTATCATTTCACATAATTAATTACATGTTATGAAAGTATGTTGTAACAATGTAACAATGTGCTTTGAATTCTAATGTTTGCAATCTCTTCAAAAATGCATTTTATAACAAAAACTGGAATTTTTAAGCTATTTTTTGGGCTCCTTCGAAAAATTGAGGGGAAGATCAAGCTCCCTGAGCCTTTTGCAGGGCGTGCACATGGGGGGGGGGGCGAGAGAAGGGACACCTGTTGTCCTGGGCACGAGCCCGAAGGAGGGCACACTATTTTTAAAACTAGGCATGAAATATAGGGGTAAACAATATGGAGGGGACTTGGAAAAGTCATTGTGACGGGCCCCAAAATTGATCAGTCCATGAGTATAAAGACCAAGTGACTCATGTTAGCTACCAGATTTTTTCTTTTTCCAAAAATTTTTCTTGCTTTTTCCCTAATAGTAACAAATGTAGCTAATTTTCCGAATAAAAGGAATATCTTATGCAGTTCAGGTATTGACATAGGGCCAATAAGAGAATATGATGAAGATGTAAGTGGGGTGCATCGAACTTAAATTTTCAGGAGGGCAGAAATTCTCTACTTGCCAAATAGAGCTCCAAATTTTGCCGAATCGTCAGACAAAATTTGTCGAATAAGAAAATTTTGGAAGGTCACAGTGGCCTCCCGTGTCCTCCCACCTGAGTGGAACCCTTGGATATAGGGAAGAGTGAACTTTTTCTCAGACGAATCAGAAGTAGTATCTTCCAAATAGAACATTCCAAAATAGAAACAAATGTGTTTACCCAATAGTTGTAGGAAATCTTTTTTTTTTTTTTTTTGTTTCCTGTACTTGGTACCATTCTTTCTTTCCAAACATATTTAAATATCAATATAGAAAATGTGAATAAAAATAAAATGTATGCAAGAATATTATTTTTATGTCGCGAAATGATGTGTAATACGGTTTATTGTGATTTCTAAGGCTAGATGTAGATTGGCTAAGGAAGATTCAAACCACGAAGTTTGCAATGTACAACATAACACCCTGACATTGACATTAAAAACTAAATATGTATCCAAACATAATTAAATATCAATATAAACAATTGAATAAAAGTAAAATGTGTTGAAGAATATTCTTTCTAAGTCACGAAATGATGCTGAATGCGGTTTATTGTGATTTCTAAGGCTAGATGTAGATTGGCTAAGGATGACTCAAACCACGAAGTTTGCAATGCACAGCATACTACCTTGACATTGACGTCAAAAACTTTATAAGTATCCAAACACAGTTAAATATCAATGTAAAAAAAAATTGAATAAAAGTAAAACGTATGGGAGAATATTCTTTCCAAGTCATGAATAATGATGTTGACTGCTACTTATGGTGATTTCTAAGGCTAGATATAGATTGGCTGAGGAAGATTCAAACCATGAAGTTTGCAATGAACAACATACCACCCTGACATTGACATTAAAAACTAAATAAGTATCCAAACATAATTAAATATCAATATAAACAATTGAATAAAAGTAAAAAGTATTGAAGAATATTTTTTCTAATTCTAAGTCACGAAATGATGCTGAATGCGGTTTATAGGGATTTCTAAAGCTAAATAAAGGTTGGCAGAGGATGACTCAAACCACGAAGTTTGCAATGCACAGCATACTACCTTGACATTGACGTCAAAAACTTTATAAGTATCCAAACACAGTTAAATATCAATATAAAAAAAAATTGAATAAAAGTAAAACGTATGGGAGAATATTCTTTCCAAGTCATGAATAATGATGTTGACTGCTACTTATGGTGATTTCTAAGGCTAGATATAGATTGGCTGAGGAAGATTCAAACCATGAAGTTTGCAATGAACAACATACCACCCTGACATTGACATTAAAAACTAAATAAGTATCCAAACATAATTAAATATCAATATAAACAATTGAATAAAAGTAAAAAGTATTGAAGAATATTTTTTCTAATTCTAAGTCACGAAATGATGCTGAATGCGGTTTATAGGGATTTCTAAAGCTAAATAAAGGTTGGCAGAGGATGACTCAAACCACGAAGTTTGCAATGCACAGCATACTACCTTGACATTGACGTCAAAAACTTTATAAGTATCCAAACACAGTTAAATATCAATATAAAAAAAAATTGAATAAAAGTAAAACGTATGGGAGAATATTCTTTCCAAGTCATGAATAATGATGTTGACTGCTACTTATGGTGATTTCTAAGGCTAGATATAGATTGGCTGAGGAAGATTCAAACCATGAAGTTTGCAATGAACAACATACCACCCTGACATTGACATTAAAAACTAAATAAGTATCCAAACATAATTAAATATCAATATAAACAATTGAATAAAAGTAAAAAGTATTGAAGAATATTTTTTCTAATTCTAAGTCACGAAATGATGCTGAATGCGGTTTATAGGGATTTCTAAAGCTAAATAAAGGTTGGCAGAGGATGACTCAAACCACGAAGTTTGCAATGCACAGCATACTACCTTGACATTGACGTCAAAAACTTTATAAGTATCCAAACACAGTTAAATATCAATATAAAAAAAAATTGAATAAAAGTAAAACGTATGGGAGAATATTCTTTCCAAGTCATGAATAATGATGTTGACTGCTACTTATGGTGATTTCTAAGGCTAGATATAGATTGGCTGAGGAAGATTCAAACCATGAAGTTTGCAATGAACAACATACCACCCTGACATTGACATTAAACATTTTATTTAGGTAACATGGCGCAAAAAGTTCTAACAAATCATAATAAATTTAATTACATTAATAACACTTCATATTTTTCTAAACAATTTGAATGTTGAAAAATGCTGCGGTATTTATGTTTCGTTTATTATTCAACACAAGAAAATTAAAAACGCCGCCTGCTTTACCTCAATTTTTGGCTCTTTGATGACGATCCATTTTCCATCCCTGATATAATTTCTTAATCAGCATTACCGATATCAAAATCGACTTACCGATGTCCTTTCGGCTGTATACCAACAGAAGCTCGACACCGACTAATAAGCGGGTCCACCCCTCATTTTGCCACCATCTTCGACACAAAAACTGAATTAAATGGTCGGGTCCATTCTCCTATAAAAGGATACTTAGGAATGGATGGAGGTCGAACGTGAGGGAAAGGCAACGTGAACTCGGGTCACGTTGTCCAAAGCTCGAACTGGCTTGCAACCCAAGCAGCGATTGGGGGGCGAAAAAAGAAAATTCTCAGGCAAAAAAACAAGTATGGATGGGATAGATTACCTTTTTCATGCTCGTGGAAAATTTTTAACCAGTCAGCATCGGAGATAACGAATGATGGCAAAATTAGATCATAACTAGGATTGCACCACAATAAAGTAAGATAAAATTTATTTCCTGCTAGCCTTAATTAGGCTTGCCAGGCGTCCCGGTTCTCAGACAAAATCCCGGTGTCCGGGCCGGTTTACACGACGTCTCGGAAAAAGATAAATTTGATTACAAATAAACAAAAAGGCTTTAAAATAATTAACTGTGAAAGATAATTTAGGATAATTAATTACTATATCATTTGTAAATTTCAGTTGTAAAATTAATACCGGATTAGCTTGTGAGGATTTTTACAAGATCGAAACCAAGACTGTCTGAAAGAGCACTATAAAATGAAAATAAAAACTAAATAGCGTTCAATTTTTTATTCTTCATTCAAAGTATTTTTTCTAACTAAAATGAATTGTAAATATCCACATCTAATAAGTGAAATGTTCAAATTTTATCTGCTTATGTCATGTTTTATTACTATTGTTTTAAGTTCATAATTAGTAAACATTTATTCATAGGAATAAACTGCCCTACACTCCAAACATTTATCCACAGGTGTGTACCCTTTGGGATACTAACGACGTTGATAGGGGGGGGGGGCAGACATTCCCTTGTTCCGGTTGAACATCTCAGAAATCTGGCAACCTAGCCTTAATGCGAAAAACCAGGCCTATCAGTTAAAACTTTTCTATGGAAGGGAAGGAATCTCAGGAGGGCCTCCTTCCCAGGGCGGTCCCTCTTAAATGATACGGAGCGCCCCCCTTCCAAGAACTCCCCTCCCCCAAAGAAAAAACTGCATCCCCCCCCCCCAAAAAAAAACCCAAAATATTGAAATGACGCTGTCTGTGCCACGACCTTCCCTTAGGATGGACAGCAATGTATCAAAGATATGCACATGCAAACAGGGCCTGATTACAGAATAGGCCGATAGGCAAATGTATAGGGCCCCTACTTTGTAAGGGTCACCAAATGTCTATTTTTTTTTCTTATCGAATGGCTGAAACATTGTAAGATCTGACCACAGGGGCCCTCCAAAAACGTGTTCGGCCTAGGGAATCCCGATATCTTAGTCGGGCCCTACCTGCAACTACACAAACATATACTGCCGTGTGCAGGTAAAGAGCAGTAACTGCAAATTTTTCTTTTTTTTTTTTTTTTGCATTTTTGTCGTCTATTGTACGGTATCTTTATTGTACAAGCTCGCTTATTTGGTTTCCGCCGAAAAAAAGGCGTGAAAAAGACGTCTAATTCCAACATTTCCCTTTCGTTAGTATTGAATCCAAAACGCGTTTCTTCAAATATCTCGAAAACTCATTTCTGCAGATACTGCCGTTTACCTGCACACGGCAGTATTAACCGCCAAACTAATGCACTATTTGATGAAATCACTTACAATGCCACCCTAGTGGTAGAGTAAGAGCAGTTAGCATGCTGATTTCGAAAACTGTCCCAGCAACTGCAACTACAAACATGTAGAGTAGACACCGATTTAGTACGAAAAGACAAAAGTACCTTGTGGACAAGAATGACAGAATGCTTAAAGCATCTATCTCTTCGTGATCTCTTGAACGAAAGGAGAGAATTATTATCTTCCCGAAAAGAAAGCTATTGCTGATGACGGAGTTGGGTTGAACGTCGAAAAGAATCTTGTACTGTTCGTTTTCCTAAGCCGAGACTTAGCGCCAATTTGCTCATGCGTCAGGTCTGTGTGATTTTATCAAAATAGGGAGGGAAACCCGGAAGTAAAAGGTGCAAAATAACGTGTTCAAAGACAGCAAGTGCGAGCGGTAAGTGCCCATCTTCAACCTATCACCCTTTTTGAAATGGAATCTGTCCTGAGTGCTAGTCTTCGCTTTCGAGAACGGACAGTACGCATCTTGCTGCAGTTGTGATGACTCTATAGTCCATTTAGCGAGAGCTGATAGTGGACGTAAACAAAGCAACGTGACAATTGGCGTTACCGCTGTCTGCTTGGCGCTGGGATGATTGAAAACAGTGCCAATCAGATAAGCGAAATGTCCGCGCTTTCAATGCGAACAGCATTGCCAATCGGGCGAGTAAGTCATGAAAGTAGTAACCCTCTTTGTTTACTTCCTCTATCAGCTCTCGCTGAATTGAGTATAGTTGCTTTTCCCTTTCTTTTTTTTTTCTTTCTTACATCGTTTCGTCACGGCAAAGGTGGAAAAGAACGAATAAATGACACAGCGATTTCAACATTCCCTATTCTCAGTATTCATGTAAACGTATTGTCTTATTGAAATGAATCAATGATACTGTATAACTTTGTGATTCATCTTTTCCAAATATCTCATCCCGTTTTCGAGATAGGAATTTTTTTTTTTTCTTTCTTTCTAATGGGGCAGCGTTAGAGGCACAACCTTTTGTAGACCTAGTGCAATCCCCTGATATAGCATCCATTCTTTCACGCGCCACCCTAAATCGGCATATGTTTTATTACGAGATTTCTGACGCTCAGGTTTTCCACTAGATGTAGACACCTGAGCTCTCTTCGATCCGAAACTGAAATAGGAAACTTCTAAAGCGGTAGAATGCATGAAACGAACGAAGATGTGCACCTTTCCTGAAGCAGAATCAGCTCTATTTAAGTGGTTCCAGCAGTGTCGAAATCAAAATCATGCATTTGATTTCTCTCTCTCAATATTTTTCCTTAAACTATGCATATTGTGCTTAAAAACTTTTAAGTACTGTAATTTTGTGTGCTATATGTACATGTTAATTAGAATATCCGATGCTTTTTCATATTAAAATTTCGAAAACCGAAACTAGTAGTAATTCAAACTTCCGATAAGTCGAAGTTTTTCGTCGGACCTTTTAGATTCGAGTTATTGCGAATTGACTGTATTTGTTTCCATGAGTATTTAAAAATTTTATAATACATAATATTAATAACATGTGTTTTTTTCAATGGGTGATTGAAGGAATGAAAATAAATATAATAGGTTTTTAAACGTACACAAGCATTCAAAAAATAAAACTTAACTGCATCAAAACATTAATGAAATACGAGTTTAAGCTTTTAAATTTTTATGCATGTTATGACTTGAAACATATAATATTTAATAACTTCCTGGAGCATAATATTTATTTTCTTCCCGTTTTACAGTAAATCAGTTTTAATATTACTTTTGCATCAGTGAAAGTGCAAAGCTTGGAGAAAAAAACAGGAAAACATGATAGAATGTTCCAAGTTAAACTTGAGACAAGGTCAGAATTTAATTTTGTAAGAGGGCATAAACACTTTTATGAGAATATCGCACCATAAGGTTCTCTCAATCGACCACTCATCACTTAACATGCTGCACCTGTGACTCGAGCACGAGCCGAAGGGGAGAGAAAAATCAATGAACTCGCGTGCGTGTCACGAGCTCAAATCTAATCGAGTCCAGGTCTCGAGTCGTTTCCCTTGAATGCTGCTTGAGTTCATACGTGTTGTGTTTCTTAGAAAGACAGTTTAAATAAAGTTTCCAAACAATTGGATCGGAGAATGTCCAAATTTCCTGGCATTAAAGTTTAAGATTTCAAAAAAATTTCAGATAGCGTCTTTGGAAAAAATTTCAGAAAAATATAAAGTTTAATGTATTTTAATGAATTAAAAAATCGCCAGTCTAGACATGACGGGTGAAAATTGCTTCAACATTGGAACGAAGCCATTGCCTGTTTGCAGAGCCGGATCATTATGATATTGGACATGAAGCACATTTCTGTTTTAGGCCCCCCCCCCCCCTAAGATTTTAGAAGACACTGGGCATGAAATTTATTTTGAGTCTCCCCCCCCCCCCCCATATTCCCTCTTATTCTGAAGCTAGAAAATATTTCGATACTTATTGACACAACACAACCATGCTGAATTTGGTGGTACCTCATATCACAGCATTTAAAAAGTATAGGAGATATAGTATACGATAATTATAAAAGATGTGGTTAAACTTTGCCAGTTTACCGTAAATATCAAAGTTATTTATGATATAAACTTTAATAGTAAATACAGACTTAACTTGGGGTGGTTTTGAGATTTGAAAAGAGATCAAATTTTTAAGGGGAATCTTTATCAACAAATAAGAGACTTTTTCCTTGTCTTAGCACTTGCAAAAATATCAATGACATCATTATACTCTAGACTCTGAGTGAAATCATTATTTATTTTAAATTAGCATGATAAACTAAGGGGATTTTGGGCCCCCTGAAATCTATGAGGAGGGGCCTGTACCCCGCACGCCCCTGCGGTAATCAGGCTCTGCCTGTTTGGTGATAGTTTGATAGTTGAAATCTTAACCCTAACTCCAGTGGATGAACCCTAAACTAAAGTAGATAGCGTTCATTGTCGAGCACTTTGTCGTTTCTTCATTCCCCTGTAATGACAGTCTTACCAGTAAAACAGTTAAGTGACCGGATCCAGTTCAGCCTTGTCACAATAAAGCCTTTCCCTGCATGTTAAACATTACCAAGGCATATTATCAAATTATCATCCCGTGGGTCAAGTTTCATTGTTTGTGACGCCAGGAGCGTTACTCGATCGTTTGCTATTATATGTATCGTCGCCTCAGAGCAACATAAAGGCATCAAATCTCAGGGATAACAGTCAGACATCCTGCTGTTGCTTTGAGGTGACGATATGAGGATGGGCAAGTTTGGGAAATTTAGTTTTAAAGGTCGCAATGATACTATGTATCTAGCTTAATTTGTATAAAATGACTACTAGACAACTTTTAGACCCTAGTGAACTTTCGATAAACGAAAACAAAATATGCTCAAGTTTGTGTGGAATTTTGTTTGCGTGCAGAAGACGTGAAATCTGGCAAGCGTCTACGTTAGGACGATTCCAGCTAAATGCATATTCCACCAGCACTGGCAGGGTTGCAAACTTTGAGGGAAAATGACCGATTCCGACTCCCGACTCTTTTACCCCAAAATCAGTCCGACTCCAGCTACGACTCTACAGCCCTGGCTGTAACTGCCGATCCCTTTATAGACCCACTCAGAAAATTTTTGAATGTATTCATTTAAACACATTGAAAAATCTCCTATGTATTAAAAAATTTGTAGAGGATACTATCTCAAAATTTTTTTGATTTTTTGAATTTCAAAATTTTGAGAAAAGAAATTGTTTTCCAACTTGCATGCAAAATTGAAGTTCATGAAATTATCTTAAAAATGAGCTATTATAGTAGCTCTTATAAAACTTGAGTCATAACCTTTTAAAAAGAAATTTTAACAAACATTTTAGAAAGTTTCCCACATTGTTCGCGGTAACTGCTGATCCAGTCCTAGTCCCACACTGAAAAATTTTACAAAAGCGTTCATTGAATTACACGAAAAAAAAACATAGATTTTTTGCAAAATATTCACATTATCTAGAAAAATTTGAATTTTAAAATTTTATGACATTTTTTCTCGAAAATTATTTTTAAGTTACATATTAAACCGAAATTTACATAATCGTCCTTAAATTGAGCTATTTTATAACTATGTAGCTACTATGTAACTTGAGCTAGAACATTTTAAATCACTGCTACAAGTAAAAAAGTGCTTTTTAACGAATTTCAAAAATTAATTACTCATCAATTATGATGATAGATTTAAAAAAAAAAAACACTACATCGATTTAAGAAGAAAGAGTAATATTCTTAAAGGTTTCATGAAAATCTGAGGCGGTCAGATTCACACACACACACACACACACACACACACACACACACACACACACACACACACACACACACACACACACACACACACACACAGGGACTAGTCGATTTAGCATAAAATGACACAAACTCCAAAACTTTCGTTTGCTTCCTTTTTTTTTCCCCGTTTCCAGGCTTCCGAAACAGACACTGCTTCAAACAGTCGGAAGTGGTATAGAACATTTTAGACAATTTGATGCCAAACATGAAATTTGAAATTCAGTGTTAGGTTGACGATATTTAGCGTGATTCTATGGGAGACCACTAGCCACATTTCTGTTGGCAGCCTCTGTAAAACTTTCTTTCCTACAACGTTAGAAGTACGGCAGGAAATACGTATTTCGCTTTTCGCCGGTGTTATTTTTTGTATATTTAAAACAGGGCTGCGGAGTCGGAGTAGGAGACTAATTTTGAGGTAAAGGAGTCGGAATCGGAGTTGGGAGTCAAAAGTTTCAAGTTCTAAGAGTGGGAGTCTTCATTTTCCTTCCTCAAAGTCGGCAACTCTGTCAGTGCTTGCGGAGTCGGAGTCGAACTGATTTTTTGGTAAAAGAGTCGGAGTCGAAGGCTCTATAATTTCCCGTGTGGAAGGTTAAGCTGGCCGTTTTCTTTCCGACTCCGCAACCCTGATTTAAACTTCGAAAAACTGATATTTTAGTCATAATTCTTGAAGAATAGATTAGTTCAGTGGCGTAGCTAGGGAGGGGTGGAGGGGTCGGTCCGCCCCGGGCGGCACTTTTTGGGGGGCGGCAATTTCACACTTTTGATGCGAAAAAAATTTCCCCGTTTTCCCAAAAAGTAAATCATGCATTTGATTTTTTTTTTTTTTTTTTTTTTGAGTCAAAAAAAAAAAAGTCTTTAAATTCTAAGGTTGTGGTACGAATATAATAATAAAATTACTCAAATACAAAACGTGTGTTATTCTTGTGGACATCTCAGAATTATATTGTTTGTTTTTCCTCTGAAGCTACAAACTGAGGGCGGTGTCACACTTTTATTGGGAAGAGCGATCGGAAGAGCTTTCCTATGCCTTAACGTCACCAAACACCAAAAAGTGCAGTTTGAGGTCTTGCGTCTCGAAACATTTCCAGAGGACATTCACCCTATCCCTTTACATCTCATTTCTTAACCTAATATTGAAATGTTAAAATTTCAATAACAACAAATTCCTGAGGGCGGTCAAGCTCTGACCCTTCCTTTAACGTGGTTAAAGATAGTCTAATATGTGTATTAAGGGCATCAACTTCGAACTTTGAAATACCCATTGCATCCAATGTCTCCAAAAATAGCTTAACGTAGGATTTTTGATACTTAAATTTCAGAAAAATTCTTAGGTAGGGACCCCAAATGTGCACGAACTTAACGTCATTACACTCACACTTGGCTCCAAATTTCGTTTTTAGACATTTCTAAGGGAAGACCACAAAGCCTTCTTTTCTCAGTGATGAAGAGCTTAAAATGCGGAACAGTTTCGAAAAAGATTTTGGGTGGAAAACCCTCTTCCAAATTCTCTCTCATGACGTTGTCCGTCAAACAAAGGCTAAAGTCACGTTTTTAGTACGTCGTTTTCAAAACGTTTCATAGGGAGACGGAAAACCATCTGACTTCCCAACATTTTTGGAAATAGTTGGAAACTTATGCCGTTAAAGATAGCCTTCAATTCTGTTTTTTAAAACTCCGGCATCGGAAAATTTCTCGAGAGCTCGCGTACGTTCCCTATTCTCTTTAACGTCATCAAAGATAGAATAAAATTGATTATAAGTTTGAAAATATTTCGGGAGAAAAATCCAGTTTTTGTTGGAGTTAGGAGAGGCCCTTACACCACTAGATACAGCCTACATTTACGTGCTTTTCAGTTTAGCTGAAAAGTTTTCCGGACAGCGCCGCTGAACCTTCCCCGATGTCTTCACGTATCCTAAGATAGCCTAAAATTGCTTTTTTAAGCCTTCAATTTCGGATCATTTCCTTGCGAATTCCCGAATCTCCTAACGTCACCAAAGAAAGCATAAAACTGACTTTAATTTTGAAAAAAAAAAAAAAAAAAAATCAGGAGGGATTTAAACGCCGCTTTCTATATACCATTACAAAAAATTGCTTAAAATTCCGAATTTCGACTTAACTCTTGTAATTTTTCGTTGGAGTTCTGAATTGCTTTTTTTTTCTTCTGCAAGAGAAATAAGAAGGAAATTTTCTTTTTTCTTTATTTAAATCTTACTTAAACACTTTTGACACTTTAATGTATTAACTATTTCCCATCAAAAGGGCGGCAAATTGAGGAACAGCCCCGGGCGGCAGAAAGCGTAGCTACGCCACTGGATTAGTTATTTACTTTTTAGCGCAAACAATTTAAATCAAGAGTGCTTTTGCCAACATTTAAGAATACAAATGCGGAGAAAAAACACAATTAAGTGCTTTGCAAGGGCACCAAATTTTTCAGCCAAGCAATGTAAAAATATGTTACGTTTAAATCGTTGAAAATAAATAAATAAACTAATAAAATTTTTAAAAAGTCCAAATAAAACATTTTATTTGCAAATAAAATCGTTTGCAACTGTTTCTTTTCGGTGGCATAAAATGCGCTTCAATTTTATTGCATTATAAATCCTTTACTGCTATGAATGTTAAGTTTATGGAGAACTGCCATTTCGTTCCCTACAAACAATCTTTTCCCTTCTTTGAGGCGCAGTAGGTTTGGATTCGTATCACATTAAATCTCTATGTTCCCCCCAAGAAGAAAGATATTTCCACTTATAACAATAATTTTTATTATTTGGAAAAAAACCGCATCAAAATATAATCATGATATCTAAAACTATAACGATAATTTGGGAGCAAAATTATAATATTTAGCATTAATTGTTTTTTAGGTAGTTGAATTTAATTTTCTCCCTACACGGTAATGTAAAACTGTCTTAAATGTTCTGAAATGTCTTAAAACTTTTTAATTTTTATTTTTTTAGCGTGAAAGTAAACGAAAAAGAAGGAAAGCATTACTGTGTGTGTGTTTTTTTTTTATTAATAAAATGCGATTTAATTTTAAGAGGCCCATTAACTCAATTGGTAAGAACGTTCTGGTTATAACTCGAAGGGCATGGTATCGATCCGCTCCAATAAGCCGAAAGATGTAGTTTTTGAACGACTGATATTCCTTAGCTGAATTATAGTCCAAATTTTCATGAATATATGCTCTTAGGTCATTGGGGACACGAATCAAAATCACAGTTGTGTTGTTACATTAAAAACAGAGAAGAAAAGTTTTTGTTTTACCTTACAAAATCTCATTTATATAAAATTTTTCCCAAAGGTGTTTTTTGTGGGTACGCCATAGCTTCCTTAATATTTCATCAAACTTCAAAAGTAAGTCATCATTTTAAAAGATTTTGTCACCTCTATCAACAGAAAATAAACAAACAATTTACATTTCTGCTGAAATTCAAAATAAATAAATCAATAATAAAATAAAATAAAATAAATTCATAAATAAAAAAAAGTAAAATTAAAAAAAGCACCGGGTTTCTGAATTCCTTCTGTCGATCACGAATGCTCTGCACGGGTCAGCTAGGGCAAGATAAAGAGTTGAACTTGCATTTGGGGAGGGGCAGTTGCCCTTTTGCTCATTTCTTTTGAATTGCAAAAAAGGTTCCTTGTAACCTTGAAACACATGTCTGAAACACATCGCAAATCTGCGCTCTTTTAATTTTTATTTTCCAGCAAAAAGGAGTTTTTTTTAATCTCATGTTTCTAGTACATCTCTCCTAATGACCACTTCCCTTTCAAAATACTGATCCCCCCCCCCTACGTTGCTAATTTGGAAGCTCAGTTCATTTTTTCATTGCATTGCAAAACCAAATTAAAGGAAACAAACAAACCGACGCTTCATCAGACATAACATTGCTTCAGATTCCTCAAGCACTGAAAAATGTAAACGGAGACATAAACTATTGCTTGGCTACATCTTTATCTCTGGGCAGTTATAGCGACACGTTGGTGGTGGAAACAATATATCCTCTCACGTTGCCATAAAACGTTTTCTTCTATCTCAATGTACAATTCTAATCAGAATGCCGTCCGTCAACGTTTTCTTTTGCAGACGATTCAGATATTCGCAGACGAAGGTTTTTTTTTTTTTTTTCTCGAGAATGATAATTAAATGCAGGTTGGGCACATTTAATTGCGATCTTGTCTTTTACATCGAAAAAAGAAAAAAGGGGAAATACATGTGCTTTTTATTATCTCATTCAAGAAAAATAATAAAAGGGAATAAAAAAAGAAAAAAAAAACACTTCGTCAAATTAACTTCCGTTCAATTGAATTCATCCATATAAAAGTCGGAGCACGCTCCCAATTACGGAAGTTGAGATCCAGGTAAAATGAACGTGCGTTTTTTATCTATTGGTGTTTCAAAATGTTTGCTCGTTTTCTATAAGCACAATGTTTTGAGAGTCAACATCGTTTTCAAATTTCCCCCCTTGTTCATCCGACAACCCTTAAGAAAAAAACATATCTTATTGAGGGGTAATAAAATACCTTTTATCCAGGGCTCGATTAAGATATCGGATGGCCCAAGGTCAAAAGCCTTTTCGAGGCTTCTTTGTAGCCAAAACTTGCAATTTTAGCAATTGGCTGAAATAATATTAGACATTTGGGGGCCCTAGGCCACGGCCTAGTTGGCCTATTCGGTAGTCAGACCCCGCTTTTATCAGCCAGAAAAAATATAAATGGCGGGGATTAGGAACAAGCTAGAGTTCACAAGTTAAGTTATTTAGTTTTGTTCTAGAATTATTTACTAATAATAAAGCTGAAAGTCTGGATCGCTAGACATCTGTGACGCGCGCAACGCCTAGACGGTTAGGCGTATTTTTTTGAAATTTGGCACAAAATTACTTTGTATCATAGAAATGTGCACTTCGAAGCGATTTTTCAAAAATTCGATTTTGTTCTTTTTCTATTCCAATTTTAAGAACATTTTATCGAGCAAATTATGATAACATGGACGAGTAAATTACCATAACATGGACGGGAAAATTAGCATAACGTGGACGAGCAAATTACCATAACATGGGCGAGCAAATCAACATAGCAAATTGGCGAGAAATTCCTCACCATCACTTGTAAATATACAGACAAACCAAATGACCTTTTAATTTTCTACTACGAGCAAAGCCGTGCGGGTACCCCTGGTGCTAAATAAAAAATTTCAAAAGTAAAGTTGTTTCTAAGAAGTCGATGAAGTAGAAATAAGTAAAAAGTTTCTTCATTAAATACTAGTGACAAATTCGAATCTTTCATTCTTCTAACTACAAATTTTCTGCGTTCTTTCTCAAGACTCAAGGTATTCTATTATTGACCTTGTCCCTCATTACCCTATCTTCGTCTGTCTAGAAACGTTCCGCAACATGCGTTGCGAAATTCATTGGCGAACCTGAGAAGCTAAGACATCTGTCAGGATGCTTTTACAATAACATGGAACCAGATAGCCCTTAAAACCTTCCAATTATCCCTACCGCTTAGATTTCTATTCGGAAAAATAGATACATTCTTCGTAAGAACAAAGTGGCGTGAGTCATTAAGAAAAGTCGATAACAAGTTTCAGAATTTGGTAGTCGAACTACAACTGCTGGCATGGAAAGACACCAGACGAAAGTGAATCGGATGGCGAGGAGGAGGGAGGACAAATTGGCAATTCGAAACCCCGGCACAGAGTTTTCGATCACGGAATCACGTGATCCCTTGGCGAAGCGGGCAAACCTCTTGGCGATCCGGAAGGGTTGCCATGACGACTACCGAGTCACGTTGTCTTTCGGCAACGTGCCTCTCGAAGTCACCCTACATCTGCGGGTGAGAGCCGAGCGGAATGCAGCCTGTTGCTGCAGAATGGGGGGTGCGCTCGCGTTCCGCCCCTCCGAAGAGCAAAGTTTCTCCGCAGCACGTGGAGGCTTTTGTTTTTAATGAGGCTGAATGTCTATGGATGCTTCAGGAATCGGGTTTTCCTACAGCTGCATTTCGTTTGACATTCAGCGCGGACCGGGTTTTGTTTCTTTCGAAAAGGCGTCCGAATACAAAAGGGTCCCTGGGCAAGCCCGTCTTCAGGGGCACAACCCGATGCGAGGCCACTGTGGCCTCCCAAAAATGTCTTTGTTCAGCAAATTTTATCTGAGTATTCGGCAAATTTTTGGATTCTATTCGGCAAAATTTGGAGTTCTATTCGGCAAAATTGTCATCATTTGGCAAAATTTGGAGTTGCATTCTGAAAAGAGTATTTCTGCCCTCTCAAAAATTTAAGTTCGGGTTACCCCTGCCTGTCATTTCCAAATTTTCTGGGGAGGGGGGAGGGAGGAGTTGTTACTCCTGTTTACGGAAGAAAATTTTGAAATGGGGTGGCAACAATAATTTCGTTTTGGGGTGGGAAGTTAAAAATAATTCCTCTTTTCACGGGTACTTCGAAAGTGGGTCATTGACACACACCGCTCCATTGCAAATTTTGTTTTGGGAAGTCTTTTTCTTTTTTCGGGGGAGAGGGGGAGGGGTATGTCTCGTTCTTGGAGGTGAATTCCGTAGCATCAGAGGAGGATTCCATCTCTCTCAGAAGATAAGAATGGGTGTTCTTGTACAAACTGTGGCATAGTGGAGGAATTTGGGCTGCACTTTTAACTCTAAAGACTTTTAAAACATACCCGGCACTTAATTGGTATCACCCCGTTGAAAAATTGAACAGGTCTAGGGAGAAGATCTCCCCTGTCAGCGTTAAAAAGGTTTTCATGTTCGAAGAATAGTAACAAAAATATTTTATATGATATTTTTAACGTTAAATTAGATATTATTTTTCAAAATTTTCTGTAATTAAAAAAAAGCTTTAGTTACTTGTGTATAGCTACTACAATAATTAATTTTTTTACAGATAAATATTATGATAAGTAGCTCCGTAAACTTGTGTAATAGTTCTTAAATAACAGTGGTTTTTTTTTTTCTTTCTTTCTTTCTTTTTTTTTTTAGACTACCGGTCTGCAAACTATTTTCACACATTTTTACCGGATCGCGGGACGAAAAAGGTTAAGAAATCCTGATTTTCACCACTCAAATTTCTCGTTGTCAATTTATCTTTTGTCTAGACGTATCCTCCCAGTTTCGTGACACAAAATCTCCCCCCCCCCCCCACCCGATTTTCAATTTCAATCATAAACTTTAATATATTTAAGGGAGAAAAGTTTAAAAGTCGGCGAAACTGGGGGGTCTGGATGCGTGCTTCAAAGTTTCTGATTTATTACAGTGCCATTGCAAGAAATGAACACGAAATAAAAGATTTAAAGACTACTGATCCAACTGGAAAAAGAAGAACATGTGGATTTGGGTCAAGCAATACGGCAGCAGAAAGTAATAAATCGGAGGGGACAACTGGTAGACAACTTTCAAAAAAGTATTTATGGCGACCTCAATTATGTTCCAAATGTTTCTAAAAACAATGAAAATGTCCTGTATATATTTGCTAAGGGATTCAATTCAGAGGTAATAACAGCGATGCGATTCCAACTGAGGCTGTAAAGAACGTTTCTCATTTCGCTCTAAAGCTAGGCCAGAAAAACCTTTTTACAGTGTTGCGAAGCGATGCGCTACGTCGCAGTTTTCTCAGTGCAGCCATCAAGTCACCGTTCGCGACTTATGCTATACTAGTGGTACCGGCATGGCTTTGCCCGTAGTAGAAAATTAAAAGGTCATTTGGTTCGCCTGTGTACTTACAAATAATGGATGGTGAATTTCTCGCCAATTTGCTCGCCCATGTTGCGGTTCCACGTTATGATAAATTGGTTATTTACTCGTCCGCGTTATGATAATTTGCTCGGTAAAATGTTCTTAAAATTAGAATAGAAGAAAAAAATCGAATTTTCGAAAAATCGCTTCGAGGTGCGGCCATGCTATAAACTAATTTTGTGCCAAATTTCATGAAAATCGGCGAACGGTCTAGGCGCTATGCGCGTCACAGAGATCCAAACATTCTCCAGACATCCAGACAGAGAGACTTTCAGCTTTATTATTAGTGGAGAAGATCATTGATTTATTCCTTCTTTATGAGAATGAGATGTTTAATGCAAATAGCCTGTGAATTTTTTCAATATGAACTGAATACAATGCGTGAGAAATTTGTAATACATCAGAAAATAATAATAATAATAATAATAATAATAATAAATAAAATAAAGAACAGGCAAATCAAAGTATAAATATTTTTCTCTCATTTTCCATCAACCCTAGTTGACATTTAAGTTATTATTTGGTCAAGGTCAACATTTTAAATTAAGTATAAAATCATTTAATGCAGAATAAAAAATGGGTATTTCAATATTTATTTCATTTTGCTCCAGGAAAGTTAATTCTTCACTTGCACCCCTAATAAAAGTAAAATATAGTCGCACTTTATACTACTATTCCTGAATTGAAAGTATTAAACGAGCATATAAAGGATAAAGTGTAAAATAGTTATTCTCTTTCAAATTACCTACTTTAAGTAAAATGTGTATTAAAAGTTTTTTTTTTATATTATGTAATTTTAAATTTCAGTTCCAGAAGGGAAAAACTACAAAATAAATTAATAAAACAACAAAAAATAATGAGAAAAGAGTTTGACCGATATTGTCATTGGAAATAAATTGGTTAGTTTTTGGGGAAAAAATACATCGATCTTTGGGTCTCCGAACTAGATTTCCAGATTTGTCTCCGAACAAGTGTTTAATTTTGTGTGCTTCAAATTTATCAAACGTTCCCTTTGACAGAACGAAGCACCGTTCCCAATTACTATCGTGAGTCACTCAAAGCAAACATAAGATTCCGTTTACCTCTGTATTGGCTCTTATCAGACTAAACACACACGAAACCGTTGATGATTGTATTTTTCACGCTGCAAATAAATCTTTTAGGAGATCTCTACTGATTGACAACGGATTGTATGGAATTGGCTAACATCCAGTTAAGGCGACTCCATCTGAATGAGGGGGAAAATAAAAATTTTATGCGCGTATTCCGCTCATTTGAATGTGACTCACTCGACGTTAAATCCCGGTTATCACAAATTTGCCATTTCAACTGCGCTTGCGCGCGGACTTAACTGATTTCAAAACTCTTGCTAAATTAATTACAAACATTTTAAGTTTGGTAATAAATATGAGATGGCAAAAGATAAAATTAGAAATCACAAAGTTTTTTCTGATTTAGTTTTTAGGCCTCGGTAAAGATTGAATTTTGCGTCTTAATTATTAATGGATTCGGTGTCTGAATCGTCTGTCCTTTTTCAGGACCAAATTTTTAACCTCAGAAGAGCGTAATAGAATTTCAGCATCACTTCTAATACAAAGCCGAACCCTCAACCTAAATAAAAATGTATAATACTAAGTTGTTTACGCCTAACGTAAAATATCCGCAAAAGACGGATTTCTGTACTAATATTCCAATCATTTTTGAAGTAAACAACGTGTTTTACTTTTATGTTAAATAAATATTTCCAAACTAATAAATATTGAAGTGTCATTTTTCTCTTAAGATTAACAGTTATTCATATCCGTAGTTTCATATAATATGTCACGAAGTCGCTGTGAAAATATTCTAATCGCATTCATTAATTTGGTGGGACTCTCGCTCAGCTTAAATATAAACAAGCAACACGAAATCTTAAAACAGAAAGCCCAAAAAGCTAAGTCCGCGCGCAAGCGCAGTTGAAATGGCAAATTTGTGATAACCGAGATTTATCGTCAAGTATGTGACTCTGCTTAATTTAGAGGCTAACATACATCTGCAAAATCTGACATCCCTGAAAACTAATAGATGCTTCCATTTCCGCGTGTAAACCGGATGTTTGCATTTCCATACAATCCGTGGTTAGTTTTTAGTATGTGTAGAATGGTTTGAAAACGTATAATTTAACTTAAATTTTTGGGAGGGTGGACATTTTCAATTTGCCAAATGGATCTCTGAATCTTGCCGAATGGATCTCCAACTTTCGCTGAATGATGATAATTTTGCCGAATGGATCTCCAAATTTCGCCAAATGATGATCATTTTCTTTATTAATAATAAAGCTCAAAGTCTCTCTGTTACAGTGTCTGGATCTCTGTGACGTGCATAGCGCCTATACCGTTCGGCCGATTTTCATGAAATTTGGTATAAAGTTAGTTTGTAGCATGGGGGTGTGACCTCGAAGCAATTTTTTGAAAATTCGATTTTGTTCTTTTTATATTTCAATTTTAAGAATATTTTCCAGAGCAAAATTATCATAAGATGGACGAGTAAATTATGAAATTATCATAATGTGGAATGGGAGAGCGAATGAACGTAGCCAATTGGCGAGAAATCCATCATCCATTATTTGTAAACATACAGGCGAACCAAATGACTTTTAATTTTTCTACTACGGACAAAGCCGTGCGGGTACCACTAGTACCAAATAAAAACTCCAATTTTTGACGAATGATGATAATTTTGCCGAATGGATCTCTTCATTTCTCCGAATGATGATAATTTTTGCCGTATGGATCTCCAAATTTCTCCAAATGATGATAATTTTTCCGAATGGATCTCTTCATTTCTCCGAATGATGATAATTTTGCAGAATCACCGGACAAAATTTACCGAATAAGGAAATTTTTGGGAGGTCACAGTGGCTTTCATCGGAGCGCCAGTGGAAGTACCGAGCTACAGCATATTTGTACTAAAAAATAATACTGTAATCGTGTCAATCAGTATTAGTAGATTATTTACGGCAATTTAGGTGAAAATATGAATAAATAATAGCTTATACAGAAATGACTTAAGGAAATGGTTTACAAAGATTTTGCACCTGTGCCTTCGCTTTTCATGCAAAAAATTATTCTGCCCCCCTCCCCCCCCCTTAATTTTAGTAATAATCTCATCTCATGTGATTTATCTTGGTGTTATTTATTTAATGGGTTAGGAAAACAGTACCATGTTTTATACAGTGTGTCCCCGTTGAACCTTCAAGAAATCTACTTACTCATTTTTTAATCCTAGATGCATATTTCCAATTACAAAAATGGTCAAAACAGGATGCAGAGTTACTTAACAAAATGTTTGAATACCATGTTTTGTTGCCCTGGTGTTTTATGGCAACACAATGCTAATAGATATTTCCCGACTCTTTGTTTAAGTATTCAAAATAAAAACATTCCTCACACAAGTACTGGTGCCAAATATTTAACGACAATGATGATGAATGAAGATTTTTCTATTGGGTTTTGTTTTATTTCTTCAACATTTGTTTTTGTTCTTACAGTTGAAGATAGTTACTTATAAAAGTAAAATAATTTGATTTGTCGTATTATTCAATTGTGATTGTTCTTTGTAACGTTTTTATTTTGTATTGTTTATTTGGCGAAACATTTTAAATTGCAGGAAAAAAAATTGCTTCGCATGCTAAAGGGGAGGGTTACGGTAGCGTGGTTTCCTGGCGCCTTAAGCGTTAAACTATACAGTTAAAAGATTCTTTTGAGTTTTAAAGCTACTGTTAAACTTTTTATGTGTTTGGGTGAATAGTTTTAAATTCCAAAGAAACTTTAATAGGTTTTTTTGAAAAGGTGTGTACGCATTTTAGTTGGGGGAAAATTATCATTTAAGGAGACTTTAATAGGTTTTTTGAAAAGATGTGTACGCATTTTAGTTGGGGAAAAATTAACATTAAAAGAGACTTTAATAGTTTTTTTTTTGAAAAGGTGTGTGCTCATTTTAGTTGAGGAAAAATTATCATTTCACATCAGAAGTGAGGGGGGGTGGGGGGAGAGTGAATGTTTTTTATTCAACGGACTTCCTTTAAATTCTTAGCACTGGCATCGCCGAGCGGGTACTGCTGGTTCATAATTTAGATACAAAAAGAAGTTTGATACTGACCACAACGTACTAGTTTTTTAACGTCCATTCAATGCAGTAAACACTATTTAGAAAAGAAGTTCATAAATATTTGCAAAATAGAAATACTCACCCAGTTAGTTGGGAACAATCGGTGCAGTTGTTTTGGTTTGAGAGGACGCCCGTCTGGTCTCCGTCAGATTCCCTTTTGCAAAGATAATAAAATTTGAAAAAGATAAGTTTCCAAGAGAAAGTAGCCAAACTTTGAAAGTACTTTCACAGTTCAGATAATTTGGTTTTAAATCACATTTTCAAGCAGTAAATGCTGCTCAGGCGACATCTTTTTTGGGAGGTCACTCTTACCCGTAGCAGATGACCTACTACAAGGATGCAGTGTTTTGGATAACTTTTAACACCATCTTACCAAGGGCGCCCATATGCAAAATTTTAAAGGGGGGGGGGGGGCTCAAAAATTTTCCCCATGGTTTAACAAAATATTTTCCCCGTAGAAACTGATTTCAGTACAGATTAGACACATTAAGAGTTGACATTTTTAATAACTTATTCATTAATAACTGAAAAAGAAATTTTTAAATTTTTGCAGAGAAAAAAGCACTAAAAGGAAGGAATTTCTCATTTCAAAGGGGGGGGGGGTCCTTGCCCCCCTATATGGGCGCCCTTGCATCTTACTAACTCAAGGTAAAACTTGAAACGACGACTTTGATTTATAACTAAGACATATATGTCTGGCTAGCGTTAGTGATATTGTACAACCATAAGCAAATTGAAAATAAATAAGCCCATAAATGTAGTCTGCATTCGTTCACTAATCAATGAAAAAAAAATTAAAACTTATAAAAAGAAAAAAGAGAAGAGCTGGAAATTTAGAAAAATGAGGTAAAACTTTAAAACAAAAATCTTTACCTTTCGATTCCAAAGCAATCCATACAAGAAGTTTAATGTATCTTAAGGCCCGCGCGACTGTCATGCCATGGCGAATCGCAGTTCGGGACTGTTTCCTCAGTGGAGGCTTTCAGGGGCCGATCACGCGTGGACCGCACGTGATATCACCACGACAGCGACCGTTGCCCAAGTTTCTTCTCTTTCAGGCGGGAAAAACAATGCAAAAAAAAGTAAAAAGTTCCAAAAAAAAAGGCTTTTCCATCTCTTAAAAAAAAAAGCTACAACTCTTGTTTCCCTGCTAAGTTTTTAAAAATATTTCGCGCTGTGTGTCATCCAGTCGGAGTTCGCCCTCAGTAAACTTTGCAAATGCAGTGACGTCTTCACTTGTGTATCTTAAACGTAACCGAGATCAATCGATGATCCCTGGAGGATACAGATGGCTGTGATGGCATGGAAACGCGGAAGGGTTGCATCATGCAGCTGTTTCAGACTACTCCCCACAGAGAAAAACTTTTCTGATTGCGTTTTCTTGTATTCCCATTCTTAAAGAATTGTCCTGGTTTTTGATACATTTTGTTTTCCTTTTTTTAAAAAAAATAAAGGTCACCATAGGAAAAAAATATTACTTTGACTGTGACTACATGGGCGAGTCCAGACTTTCTTTGAACTGTTCATACACCATGGAGTTACCTGAATATTAGATAGAAAGAGTTTTATTTTTCAAACGGGGGCGGCATTCACAAATTTGTACTGGTGACATCCTGATACTGGAACGCAAATCCGATGCTGCTTTTTTTGCTATCAGATTTTTCATACAATATTTGTTTTAATACAGTGGAGCATCAAAAATCCCCACAAATTGGGAGAAGTGGTTGTGCGAATTTTTGATTTTGCGGATTTCAGGTCACTAAGGAAATAGGGGGGAGTTGTACCTTTAAATTGGAAAAATAAAAACAACAAGGAATAAAAATATAATAGTTACAGTTATTTACATTGTTTAATATATACAAGTTTACAAATCATTAGCTATTTACATTTTGAAAACATTTCAGAAATTCTAGCTTGTTTCATATTTTTTGATAGTTCAAGCTTAAGTCTTTTTTGTATGTTGTACAGCGTTAGGAGTTCTTGCTCCGACACAATATCTTGTTGTTTTAAAAATTCCAAGTAGTATTCTCCTACCTGCACACCCTCCGAGATTAGAATTTTTTTAGATTCTGCCTCTCCTTCATCCTCATCATTTAAAAAATTTAGTTTTGGGGAAAATCGAAGCGGATTTTGGATGTTGGCGGATTTCAGGGTGGCGGATTTTTGATGCTCCACTGTATTCGTTTCAACACTAAGCAATAATTATCTTTGAAAATTTTTTCAGCATGTCACTTATTCAAAACTTCATTGAATCGTCTAGTATTACCCAGCAAAACTCAGGGGTTCCCACACTCCGCTGAAATTTTTAGAAGGTTTTTTTTTTGGGGGGGGGGTGCTTTTTCGTTTTGGGGGGTCTTCGTGCTTTTTGGGGCAATTAATTTCCTTCTAAAAACTCTCAGCAAGAAACTCAATATTTCAAGCCGAATTACTAGCAATAAAAAAGGCAGTCAACATTTCACTTTTAATGAACTACTGAAAAATTCAGATTTTGGCTAACAGCCAATCACAGTACGGTTGGAAAGACCGTAAAAAATTCAGCAAATGAAATTTTTGCAAAGCACCGTTGCTCGAATTGCCTACATTAACCAGATGAAGAGGTATAAGCAGTTTTTAGTTAGCGAAACTCATGGTTTTCAAAATCGATATTTTTTTAGTTTGTGGAGCATGGAACTATCGTGAAGGAGCGCGAAAAATTAGGTTTTAATTGAATTTCATTGGAAATTTTCTCGGGCCTGCTGGTTGTTAGGAGTCGTGCTACATCAAAAAAAAAAAAAATAATGGAAATTTTCCAAAGACTCTACACTGTTAAAAATTTTCCGGAAAATTTACGGTAATTGTTACTGGCATCCATGTTGCCAGTAATTATTACCGAAAAAATCAAATGTTACTGTAAAATTTTACGGTTTCCTTGGTAGGCCGCAGCAATCAATTGGCGCTGGGATCGCTTATTTCTCCGGTAAAAATTACCGTAAAAATCGGCGATGCGTTAGCCCGCCATTTTACCGTAACAATTACCAGAAAATCTTCCTGAATTTTTAACAGTGTACTTTACTCGGTCTCATCTTTGTCGGACTTTAATTAGCAGATATATTAATTTAAGGAGCAATTTTTACGTACAAAATGGCTCTTTCTGCGCAAAGGGTTGTCCAATCTTTTCGAATATAGCATGGTAGAAAATCTCGTAAAAAAACGTCGAAGAATTTTTTTATCCTAGGTTCCGAAGCATGAAGTGCCTAAACGGAGTAGAAAAAGAGTTACAGGTAGTTTTACGTAATTGGAAACTAATTTTTGTTTCACTCTTTGAGCGAGAGAATTTGCATGAAGAAAAGACTTTATATCTACAATAGTTTTTAAAACTGAGGCTTTTCAAAGAACCAGAAAGGATTAAAACATTTTCCTCTTAGATTACTTTTTCGTTACGATGGATTTATAAAATTCTAAATTTCACATACGAAGCTTAAAAATTGGAGACGAACATCAAAAAGCCATTATTCTTTTTACTGTCGAACCTGGAAAAACATTTCTGCTTCTGTTAAAGAAGATTTGCTTGAAGTTTCAAGATCTTTTTTCCTCCTTTTGCAAAGTAAAGGAAGTATAATCACAAAAACATTTCACGAACATTTCGGCCCAGATGACTAGCATTACGAAGTTATGGGTAGTCGAAATATCTATTTTGGCCTTCGCGAAGTTAAATACCACGAGTTTTCTCGTGACGTATCATATATGTGTGATGTACATGGCATAGCTCAAAAACACTACATCATAGAAAATTTCAAAAGAAGGGGATCTAACTGTACACCTTCATCCCCGGCAGCAGATTATTTTTGAAGTCTGCGACGCAAACTAAATAATTTAAAAATAGTTTGCATCGTAAAGCAGTTTTAGATTAGATGTGGCCCTTATTTTAATCATCACCAAGGAATGACAGAAAATAATTGCTAAATTAAAAAATTACGAGTGAAACGTAGACTAAAAAGCTTCAAAATAAAATGGAAAGGTCATAGGCGGCTTCAGTACCACAAAAAAGGGGGCAGGGGGGGAGTCGAAAGAAGTTTGGAGGTTAGGACCTGCGTCCGTGAGAGGTTTTTTTTTTTTTTAGTAAAATTGAGTTTTTTTTTATTGAATTTTAACATTACTGATTAAATGCTCTCTAAAAACCGTGGAATATGGCCTCAAAAATTGGAGACGAATGACTACCGTAGAATTCAAAGTTCCTTTCTTATGAAATATTAAGAGGAAAGTCATTTTATTTGAAATGTTTAGTTTTTATCTTCATGAAATAAATGTCAATTTATCAGAAAAGTATTTCAATTATCACCTTTTGACACATGAATGAGGCAAATTGATAATTTTCTCCTTTTTGTTGAAGATACAAATTAATTGCAAAACATTTAAAAAATGGCATTTCAATGTAAGTTTACTTGTAAAATATATTGTTCCCTATTTATGTGTTATTACTTTCAAAATGAATGTCCAATTTGGTATTTTGAAAAATGGTTTCACTTTACTTCACATTCTCCAAATTATACTTTAGCCAAGTTGCATTGTTCTAAAAGTTGAAATAGATGACTTGTTTTTATCAATATGATCATGCCACCAGGGCCGGCTCTAGTAGGTTTGCCGCCCTATACGTGGTTGACAAGTGCCCCCCCCCCTTCTCCATTGCTCTTTCTAAAGTAAGCTATTCAAATACAAATCAGTAATAAACAAAATCCTGATTTATATCCCAGCCTTAACACTGTTTTCCCGGATAGAATACTCCAGATAGACTGGTACATTAAAAGTAATTCTTCAACTTTAAAATATTGCTTTTCCCACATTTGTATTTTAAAACTAAATAAATAAAAACCTACTATTTTTTAAAACAATGGTGGAACGGATGTGGAGCTCAGTTTTAATTAAGTGAATAAAATCATTTCTGATCTATTGCCATTTTTTTCTCGACTGTGAACAAACAAAATTCTTGCTTTTGCTTTGAGGTAAAAATTTCCCCTTTTGCATATTTTTTGGCCTTTTTTTTTTCTTTTTTTGTTCTGCAGCAGAAGATAATCAAGGATTGTAGTTGCATTAATGAAGGGTTGCGTTTAATTTATTCAGAATTTACCTTTAACAAAATTTAAGAATCATTATTTTGACGGGAAATTTTACAGTATTATTTTTTTTTTCTATTATTAAAGCCCAGTTGTTGAACATGCGTCACTTGACATAATTCTTATTTTCGAGGTAGACCGTGCAAAACCGGGCAACACAGCGAGTAGATAAATAAATCAAATAATTTGCCGCCCTTAAAGTTAAATTAAGTTTCTAGTTAACTTCCAAACTGGGTTTTGCATATCCAAGCACTGGTGCACATTATCAACTATCTTTTTTAACATTAAAGTAGCGTACTTTGTGGCACTGAAACATGTATTAATACAGTGGCCGCCGCTTATATGTTAAAATGTTTGTTCTGAACAATTTTGATTCCATAAAGCGGCTGAGTCAATAAAACGGCTAATTCGGTAAAGCTAGATTTTGTTCTGTTTTTGATTATTTGATTCATTAAAACGTTTGATTCAATTAACCACTGATTCAATTAAACGGCGTCACTGTATTTTCAAAAGACTTTTAAATCACGTAACTTGCGTCCCTCAAATTAAACTGAATTTCTAGTTGAATTCCGAACTATGTTTTGCATATTCAAGCACTGGTAAAAACTCTAAATCATTATTTTTTTTAGCATTAAAGCTGTATATCTTATGGCTCTGAAACAGATATTAAAACTTAAGAAAAAAGTTTCAATTTCGAAATTTGCCGCCCTAGGCAGCCGCCTAGGTCGCCTACCCCAGGAGTCGGGCCTACACGCTACTTTTAGGTCTGTTTTGCGCAGTCAGCACTCCCCCCCCCCCCTCGTGACGTGGTTTGACAGATTCCCCTAAAACGCGTAAACGCGTTCTTGTAACCCCAAAACGCGTCTGAATTTTCTTTTACATTTTAATAGTTTAATTACTTTTTATATATTTAGCACGTTGCGTCATTTTTGTCGAAAACGAAATCACAACTCATGCTGTTTGAAAAACTAAAAAAGACTGAAACGCAAGAATGAGAAAATTTGTTCGCGGGGAAAAAAAAAAGTCTCAGTCAAGCTGCAAATAAACATATGAGCAAATAACACTGAGCACACTTTAAACTTTAACAATAATAGAATTTCGCAAAAACTAGCTCAGCATAAATTTGATCATCATTTTAATTCATGTCCGATGGTTTCCAGAAAACTAGAGGCGACATCTATTGCGGAGACTTGAATTAATTTTGTAACCAGCTTATTTTTGACATGGTTGGTTGGAAACAAACATCTACATTTTCCATGAAAATTATCAGGGCCTTCGAGAGGCCGTGTCAGACTAGTCAGAAATTAGGGACCGGATGCTTGTCAATGCCACGCAAAGAAGCAAAGAAGTATACATAAGTGTAACAAGTATTATGGAGGGAGGGGGGTCCGGAGACCAAATTGACTAGGGACCCGTCTTGGCTCTCGGCAGACATGAATACAATCTGACTGACATAGACGACTCGTACGGGTAGGGGGGGGGTGCTCAAAGAGAACTTGAACACTTTAAAAAGCAAAGAAGTCTTGCCCCCCCCTCCCCTTCTAAATGAATTGACTTAATAAGTGTATGTTTTATATTTTTTTCATATTATTGTTTCAAACAAAATTAAACGGAGCTGTGAATCATAAGGAGGATGGATGCTCACTGCTTTAAAATTTTTGAGGCTTTTTTCCCGAATTTTTTAGAGCAATTCTCTAACAACAATGACAGTGAAATCCAAAATATCAGCCCTATTCCCCCCCCACCCCGAAAGGGGGTAGGGTTAGGAGCTTTAAGGACACCCCCCTCGCACTCCTTTGACCTGAACTTTTGTTGTGTACCAGTCGCCCATGCATACTTAAATGTAGATAATCATAAGATAAATATGTATCAATTAATCAACATTTGTCCTCCACCCACACAATATTATTTTAGATTTTGATTCATGGATCGTTTTATTTATTTATTTATTTTTTTAAATTTCCCTACTTCCATAGCTTGTCCTTTGATTTAAAAATTCAAAAACGATTAAGAAAAATTTTAGGGTAAGAAGAAAAATGTTTTTGTTTGGAACTGGAGGGGGAAGGGTGTATTGACTGGCTTAGGACATGAAGAATTTTACATTTTAGTGGGCGTGTTTATCGTTTTCTGACAAAATTTATATCCAGTTTTATTTATTCGCCCCCCCCCCCCAATCTGGAAAAAGTAGGAAAGACGGACCTGGGTAGAAACAATTTTATAACATGGGATTTTTTACAACAAATATGATTATTTAATATCAACATTATAATTTATTTTCTACTCATAGGGGTGGCTATGCCCAGAAGGAGGGAACGATGGGGCTGACAGTGTCATTGATGTTTTTAGGAAAGTTGCTTTAAGCAGGGGTGATTGTGAGTTCATCAAAAAATACCTGAAAGTTTCAAAGCGAGAACGGGGGGGGGGGGGGCGTAATCTTTGGCCCCTATTACTTAAGTGCAACTTTGCCATAGTTTTAAATAGTTCTGAGTCAAAATATTGTGTGAACATTTAATTAAATTTTTAATGGATTACAAAGTTACTTTTGAGCTGGTGTTATACAAATTATCTTGACATTTGTCCATCTTAAGGGATAGTTGTCCATCTTAAGGCTCTTGCAGGTATATTTGACGAGTATTATATAGTTTAAAATAAATTGCAGAGGTAGGGAGATAAAAGCATAACGAAAAAAGAACGTAATTCCGGTATTTTCAGACATGAAAATACCGGAAATACGTCCGAAAATACCGGAAATTCGGTAAAATACCGGACCACAATCACCCTTGTTTAAGAGAGTTTGCTAAGGAAATACAATGAACCTTGCTCTAGGTGGGGGGAATGCTGTCCGTCCATCACGAGAAAAGCCCACGTCGAGATGTCTATGACTGTCTATTGTTATAGCAACGAGGCGTGTCCATTTTCCCAAAGGAAGCTTAATGTTGGAAAATCCCATACGACTGCGCAAAAGCAAGAAGACGAGTGGCAAAATGGCGTCAAAAACCCTCTCCTACCAACAGTTGCAGAAAATGAACGAAGTCCCTTTCAGTGGCAGTAGACGGGCTCAGACTTTACAGCGGGAGCTTTTCTCGTGAAAGATGGACAGCAGTGATAAACGATTTTACTCGTTTCGCTTTCCACCTGCTGAGGAAGTAGGTAGAAAGTTTCCCTACATGGGAATATTATCTTAGAAACCTATAATGAGCCAGCTTTTTTGATCAATGCAAAAACAGCATCTATAATGTCTTCGTCTCTTTTCTGAGATAGTCTCGTTGGGAGGGCGCTCCGTAGCATTTAAGGGGATGTGCCATCACTGTTGGGAAGATGGAAACCCTGTCACTATCATTATCATCAACATTTATCAATATCCATTATTATCGTTATCATTATTATTATTACAAAAAAACGTCACAGCTGTTTCCGTATTTATAGATGAAAAATTAAGATCAAAGATGAAGTAGAAAAAAAAACTATGAGTGCAAAAGATTCGTAACTCGCTGTTCTGTCACTTAGCATTTGAATACAAACTTGATGAAACCTTGGTGACAATGGCTTCCCCTCCCAGGTATCCTCCTAGAGGGGGGGGGGTCATGGCACAAACGGTGCCAATGAAATTTTTACAAGGATTGTTTTGAGGGGCTTTTTTTTTTTTTACTTTTTTGGGGAGTGCGCCCTTTTTCTTAGAAGGGTGGACGACCTTGCTCCAGCATGACTGCATTTGTTTAGTGGCCACCACCATTGGTACTTAAAATAGTATTTCATGACGGACTCGTTAATGTGCCGACAAATTTGGCGAACAGCTGGCGATATTTCGACAAATGTGACACCAATAAAGATTTATTTGTCAAAATAAATTTCGATGACATCGACTTCAGCTAATGTCTCTGAAACGTAGTATGAGCAAATGCCCTGAAGGCTGAGACGGGGGGGGGGGGGGGGGGGGGGGGGGGGGGGGGAATGGCTTACGCTGAAGGTTCTGAATCCAACGGTACCTGTCTCGTTTTGACCAAGTAGAGACAAGACTCCAATCAGTTTGGTGACAGTTTAAAGAACACCAACTTTTCGCTAAATTTCACAGCAGAGTCAGAATGTTTTCTTTTTAGGCGAGAAATGTTTTGCATAACTTATTGACATAACTTAATAAGTGGTTACTAGAAAGTTATCACGCCAAGGCGAGGGTGCCCACCAGTGGGAGGGAGTGGTGGCACAGACTGTGCCATAGAAATTTTTAGGGAGGGGGACATTTTTTCTTTTTAGAAGAGGTATTTCGGGGGGGGGGGGTGCATTCTTGGTCTTGTGGTGGAAATGGGCCCCCCTCCACTAAGAAGAATACAAAGTTGTGCATACTGCAGTGAAAATGTCATGCAGCACATAGTTGTGAAGGAGATACTTACCCTAAACTATCCTGCATGACATTGTCTTTCATGGTCTCGAATAGGACACACAGGACACCGCGGAAGAACTTGAAACTCACCGACTGAGGGCCCAGGTCTCTGCAAAAAGAAAGTTCTTAGAAATAGGATGTGGTGGAATCCAATTTCTGTGCGTGTATTACCTGTATGTTTTCACAACCAGAATCTGATTAGGGGAGACCTGTCCATCTATGGCCGTCTGCCTTTTTTCACCGCACAAAAGCAGACCCACTGTCTTTTTTAAAGTGTGAAACTGGTATGTACGCATTGCTATACTAATCATCATTCCCTGAGGATTGATAATAATACCGAAAATAATATGTTCAGTTCAATAGAAAGTTTTTTTTAATGGCCTTGAGCTCAAAGTTAAGTTTTAAATAGAAATAGATGGGAGATAACCAAGCATGGGTCTCATAAAAGCATCGCCCCGTAAATACTAAGAGCCAATTGCATTTGCTTCAAAAAATGAACCGTCAAAGCCTACGTTGATTTTCGGGGCGGAGGACAGCGCTTCGTAGCGGCAATACAAGTAACGATGGCGTTGCTATGGCGATGGATCCAGACCATTCAAAGCAAGTTGTTAATTGGTTAACTTCAGAGCTTATATAAATTTAGCAAGTGACCAATTGTTCGCTTTGCTTTTATTTTCTAACACCTTCGATTTTATAGCAGTGGCCTCCATACTGCCCTTATATAGAAGTTTGGTAAGACCCCATTTGGAGTATGCTGTTCAGTTTTGGTCTCCTTATCTTAAGAAAGACATTAATGTATTGGAAAGGGTTCAAAGGCGGGCTACAAGGCTAATAAGTGGACTTTCCCACTTAGATTATGATTCCAGGCTTAGAAGGCTAAAAATGTACAGTCTTGAGCAAAGAAGAGACCCAGGGGACATGATTCAGCTGTTTAAATTTATTAAAACGAAAGATGTTACGGGGCTAAAGTTTAGCACTGAAAACAGGACAAGGGGTCATTGTTTTGAGCTATTTAAATCTCAGGCTAACATGGATATTAGGAAAAATTATTATTTTAGCAGGGTAGTGGAACCTTGGAACAGCTTACCGGAAGAGGTGGAAATGAGCAAAGGAGTAGACAGTTTTAAGAGGGCCATTGATCTTCACTGGGGATTGTAAATTGACTAGGACCAGTCTAGCTGGGCCCAGAGCCTGTTGCTGGTCGTCACTTTTGTATTTGTATTTGTATTTAGTTCATTTTTACTCTATGTTAAAAGCAAGAAAGCAAGGGCGCTCATATGCAAAATTTTAAGGGAGGGGGACTCAAAAAGTTTCACCATGGTTTAGCAGAATATTTTACCCATGGAAACCGATTTCAGTACAGATTAGAGACATTAAAAGTTGACATTTTTAATAACTTATTCATTAATTGCTGGAAAAGAAATTTTTATACATTTTTGCAAAGAAAAAAGCACTAAAAGCAAGGAAGTTCTCATTTCTAAGGGGCGGGGACTTGAGCCCCCTCTTGCCCCCTTATATGGGCGCCCTTGCAAGATAAGCGATAGGCATTTAGTATTTCGGGGGCGTTGCATAAAAGTAACTATGTCAGGAAATAACATTTGTTCATTAGACGGAAATTAGCATTTAAATGGCATTGCGATAGACCGATAGTGAATTTTAAGTATTTTCATTAATCATTCATTTTTATCATTTAAAAGTTTGCTCTAAAAGCTAGCTGTGTACTTTGTCATTCTGCTAACAGAAAACAAGCGTTTTCATTAAAAATTATCACAAGGATGTGAACCTAGGTACTATGTGATCCTACTTACATCACTAAGTGATTTCATACAAAATGTCTCCTAGTGGAAACTAACCGGACGGAGATTTATTTACTGCCTCATTTTTAGTAGCTACTGTTTAGTAATTCACTAGCTACTAAATGAGGCTTACTTGAATGAACGTCGCCATAGCAACGCCGTCGTTGTTTTGTGTATTGCCGTTAGGTAGCGCTGTCCTCCGTACCAGAAGTCAACGCGGGCTTTGCTGGAAGTTCACTTTTTAAGGCAAATGCGAATGGCATTTAGTATTACCGGGGCGTTGCTTTTATGAAACCCATGTATGGTTATCTCCCCTTTATGTCGGTTTAAATAAGGCTTACTAAAATTCAAAGAGATTTTTTCGACTTAGTTTTGCACAAAAATAAATCATTTTTGTATAATTAAGTTCAGAACTCAACGCATTTCAAATAAAGCGGAGTGGCCCTAGGTACATGTGGCCAAAGGTAAACAGGCCTTCCCTATCTTTCTATAAACGAGAGAAAAAAAAAATAAATTAAAAATTCGTGCTTGAATTTTTTTGGCGCAAATAATTTGCAATAAGTGTAATAATCTTCATTTAGGGTGACTAATGACCATACTTCTAAAAATCAATTTGAAACATGGCCTCAATCCAGGTATGATTTGGAGGCAGATGAAAATATCTTTGGAAACTTAATCGTGGACTACTTTTAAATCATCCTAACATTACAGTGCATAAGCTACATATGCAGATTTTTCTACATCATAAATGCATTTTTTCTTATTTAATTGTTTGTTTGATATTGAAAATGCTAAAACAATTATTTAATCATTCGCATACTCAGTATACGAACGACAGAAAACAGTCGTGGCACAAAGACATAGCATATACTTTTAGAATCAAAAAGTGAGATAGTTTTAAGGGATCTCATATTTCATTTCAATTATGACATGGTTGATTTTTTTACTTCAAGAAAATAGCAATTAGATAGATTTAGCGTTGTAGTGCTTGTTTACTAAACGAAAATCTTTAAATATTATCGCTTGCCCTATCCACCTTCAACACCCAACGCCATGAAAATCTTCTACTCAGGAACTAAACCTCTGTCCCTCCCCCTGCCCCAACGGCTACGATTGGGGGAGGGGGGGTTGATATGGTTTGATTTTGGAGGGTGAGAAAGTTTAGTCCATTTCCATGGTCAAAAATGGAAACGATCTGAATTTAGGGGTGGCGGGTGGGATATATCCCCAAATTCCCCCCACCCACCCTTTTTGGCTTCGCAGCTGAGCCTCAATCTGACACATGAGCCGTCGATTGAAGCCTTCAACCAATCAGACGGCGTCATCTGAGCCGAAACTCAATCTGACACATGAACCGTCGTCGATTGAAACCTTCTTCAACCAATCAGAAGGCGTCGTATGAGCCGAACCGCAATCTGACACCTGAAACCTTCTTCAACCACTCAGAAGGATTTAGTCGGTAGATCGGGTGTTTGACTGTAAATCAAGTCAACTTGCGAAAACGGCTGTAAACCGACATCACTGGTTAACGGCCCCTGGTCAATCGACGGTTCATTTGGTTTTTCTTTTGCAGACATTGAATACATTTTGTTGGATTTACGGATAAAAAAGCTTTTGATCTCTTGTTAAAAATGAAAATATATAGGCAACTTTATTGGTAACGCGTTGTGGCCATTTCAGATTTAGTGACCAGGGTCCAAAAGCCCCAAGCCATTAATACTGTCCCACCAGCACTTTGTTCTCTTATCTCTTGAGTTTTCAGGAGTCTATCATCTCAACAGGAGCATACAGATTTATGTTTGAATAATTTCCTTAGATTGCGTTAAAGAATTATAAATTAATATAGACATCAACAGATGCATCGTCAATTATAACAACAGAAAAAAAAAATATTTTCTTACTTTTAAGTCGATGATTCGCAATTCTCCAGCTGGTGGCAGACTTCAGCTGAGTAGAGGAACTACACATGCGTCAGAGCACTACACTTCGAATAAAGTAGTAAGGTTTTGTTTTTCACGTTAAATGAAAGAAAATCTAGAGGAGGCTTGGGGGATGGCAGAAGCGCAAGAGCACACTGCGCAGGGATTGGCAAATTTCCAACCAATCAGAGAGCGCTCTCGCTCTACGGTGAGTATCGGCTTTCAAACGCTCATTAAACTGAAAGTAAATGTCATCGAAACCGGAAACAGTACCTTGGAGTTGGGCAACAGCACGTGAATGGCGGGAAATATTGAACGTGCTCGTTACACTAGATCACCCGAAGAAAAGAAAAACACTTCCATTTAACATTCTTCTGATAAATTTGTCCATTTTTATTTTTTATCACATTGAGTTGTAAAGCGTAAAAAACGTGGGAAACCTGGGCATGATACTCATCCACGGAGACATGGCGGACGATTTGGGAGCGGAACCAAACCAAAACGTGCGAGTAGTAAAAATTTTACTGCCTGCTCGTTCTCGTTGATTCTACCTACTACAAAAGCAAGTGGTCTGCTTAGGCCTCCAGTTCATACGCAATCTCTCCGTGGTACAACTGTAATGCACACAACGCGTATGGATTGTGAATTGCAGCATAGTTTAAATTCTGATAAGATGACTTCCATTGGACGACGGATAAAACGGTTCCCCATTTGCTGAAATAAGGGTGAGTATAACCGGTTTTAGAAAGATTAGTTACACATTTGGTGATGAATATAAATTGCGTAACTCTTATTGGTTTACGCTTAATAATGATGTACGCTTGTCAGGAGTCACTTCCACTTTAAAAAATTTTAGAATCTTCTGAAATAACATAATGCGTTCATTAAAAAGAATTATGATTCCGTTTTAGCCTACTTTGCCGTAAAAGTTTTGGAAAGTTGAAAAAAAACATAATGCATCTTAAAAATATCGCTAAAAGCAAAAAAAGAGTGAAAAGTGTATAAAATAATTTTTAAAATATTGAAAAATTAAAAAATGGAAAGTAGGATTTTGAGATGGGGAAAATGCGGGTGGAACTCTCTATCTGTCGGTCTGTGAGTCCCCTCTTCCTTCTATTTTAAAAAAGAATTATGATTCCGTTTTAGCCTACCTGACCTTAAAAGTTGAGGAGAGGAGAAAAAAGCACGAAAGAAAGCATAATGCATCTTTAAAATATCGCTAAAAGTAAAAAATGAATAAAATAATTTAAAAAATGTTGAAAAATTAAAAAATGAAAAGTAGGATTTTGAGATGGGGAAAATGCGGGTGGAACTCTCTATCTGTCGGTCTGTGAGTCCCCTCTTCCTTCTATTTTAAAAAAGAATTATGATTCCGTTTTAGCCTACTTGACCTTAAAAGTTGAGGAGAGGAGAAAAAATCACGAAAGAAAGCATAATGCATCTTTAAATTATCGCTAAAAGCAAAAAAAGAATAAAATAATTTTAAAAATGTTGAAAAATTAAAAAATGGAAAGTAGGATTTTGAGATGGGGAAAATGCGGGCGGGACTCTCTGTCTGTCGGTCTTTGAGTCCCCTCTTCCTTCTATTTTAAAAAAGAATTAAGATTCCGTTTTAGCCTACTTTACCTTAAAAGTTGAGGAAAGGAGAAAAAAGCACGAAAGAAAGCATAATGCATCTTTAAATTATCGCTAAAAGCAAAAAAAGAATAAAATAATTTTAAAAATGTTGAAAAATTAAAAAATGGAAAGTAGGATTTTGAGATGGGGAAAATGCGGGCGGGACTCTCTGTCTGTCGGTCTTTGAGTCCCCTCTTCCTTCTATTTTAAAAAAGAATTAAGATTCCGTTTTAGCCTACTTTACCTTAAAAGTTGAGGAAAGGAGAAAAAAGCACGAAAGAAAGCATAATGCATCTTAAAAATATCGCTAAAAGCAAAAAAATAAATAAATAAAAAATAAAGTAAAAAGTGAATAAAATAATTTTAAAAATGTTGAAAAATTAAAAAATGGAAAGTAGGATTTTGAGATGGGGAAAATGCGGGTGGGACTCTCTGTCTGTCGGTCCTTGAGTCCCCTCTTCCTTCTATTTTAAAAAAGACTTATGATTCCGTTTTAGTCTACTTGACCTTAAAAGTTGAGGAGAGGAGAAAAAAGCACGGAAGAAAGCATAATGCATCTTTAAAATATCGCTAAAAGCAAAAAAAAAGTAAAAAATGAATAAAAAAATTTAAAAAGTGTTGAAATATTAAAAAATGGAAAGTAGGATTTTGAGATGGGGAAAATGCGGGTGGGACTCTCTGTCTGTCGGTCTTTGAGTCTCCTCTTCCCCCTAATAACTTTTGAGTGAATTGACCGATTCGAATGAATTTTTCTTGTTCGAATGATCTTGGCGAAAAACCTCATACCTGTGTTTCACTTTTTGATTACTAATCTTCGAGAAATTTTGTTCAGTTAAAAAAAAAGCGTAACATAAGCGATTACGAGGAGATATAAGATAAATATAAATCCCGAACTTAAAGGCAAATTTACTTCCAAAAAAAAAAAAAACTTTGCTGGGGAAAAACCTCTTGATGAAGAGCATGTATAGAGAAGATCTGTTGATTTGAACAAATTTTAGTTCTATTTGGAACACTCCAAAAAAGCTGACCTCAAGTATACAGCGAAATTCAATTAAAAGATACATCCCGAACTTAAAAGCAGATTTGCTCCAAACAAACTTTGTTGGACAAAGCTCTTGATGAAATATTTGTATGAAAGGGATCTTTTTGATCTGAACAATTTTTTTACTCAGTTTTGAGCAATTTAAAAAATGTTAACATTAGCGTGAACGTGAAAACTTATGGCAATTATAGATAACCAACTCAAAAGCGGATTTGCTTCAAGCAAACTTCGTTGAAAAATGCTCTTGATGAAAAACACGTATCGAACTATTTATTTCTTTCTTTTCATCTTTTTTTTGAACTAGATATTTTAAGAATATTTTTTAACAGTTCAATTTTTTTAACTTTAAGGACAATACGAAAAATTATTTTTTGGCACCAAAAAAATGTGCAGGTTCTGAATACATTCTGAATGTTTGGTTTCAAGAAAGAGAAAAAAAAAGTTATTAATAAAAATCGAAATACCTTGCAGACTAGGAGGGAAAATAATCTACTCCGACTTTCGGACTTTTTAAGTCTTCTACTCCCGACTCCGACAATTTTAGAGCTTTCGACTCAGACTCCTTTACCCCAAAATCAGTCCCACTCCGACTCCGCAGTAATGGCTTTTACTGTGAAATAATAATTGTTGATACAAATTTTTTTTTCGTTTAAAGTTTTAATGAATAAATTAAAACTTAAAAAATGGAAAACAGATCCCATGAATTCTATTTTTGGCAACGGTAAATAAAAGAAAATTAAGGATTTATGTTTTAACAGAAAGAGCTGCGCGGATATATATATATATATATATATTATTATGATAATTATTTGAGTAGAAATTTCATAATTTTTTTATTTATCTTCTAAAGTATATATTTTTTTATTTTTTGGCAGCGAGCGAAAAATAAAATACGAGGTGCATTTATTTTTACCCGAAAGAAAGAGCTAACAAATGATTTTTTTTCCTTTCTTGTTTTTGATAAAATGTATTTATTTTGATGATCTTTTTGTTTTTATTTATTTTTTTTCTGTTTGAAAGCGATTAAAAAAAATTTTCTTACGGAAAAAACGCCATTAGTTGCATTGTTTAAAAAGTGTTATATTTTTTAAAAAGTGTGTGTGAAAAAAAATATTAAGGTGCATGTGTGTGGGGTTTATTATAAGTGTTAAGGGGATAGGTTTGTCGTTGTTGTTGTCGTGTCTGATGACGTGCAGAGTGCAAAAGGTCTAGATGTCTCCAAAAGTCTTGATAACAAGATCTGCTAGTTCTGAAGCCCGATGGCTGTACAAGGATTTCAATTGGTGGTGCTCCAAGTTGGAGGAGGGAGCGAATAATGGCCTGACAATAGGGACGTTTTCGATTTTTCAATTTTATTTTTATATGATAGAGTAACATGTATGAACATCATAGGTGAAAAAAATTTTGCGATACGATAAGTAGTTTTTTTTAAATTAATTTTTAAAGTTCAAGCGCCTGTGATGTCAGATGGCATAGGAAGTGACGTCATGCGTCTTCCGGTAGGGGAGAAGCCGATGGTCACGCATCGCATTCGACTTCGAAGACAAACGTAAAAGGCTTATCTCCTCGCATTTAACTCCTCGCGTTTCTGGAGCATTAAACCTCTCATCCTCTCGGAAATATTCGAATATCCTCATTGATGTTACATGAGGAAGATTATTTAGATTGTGCTTTAATGAATCCGGTCTCCATGGTGTGTTCAAAAGGATTATTGAATTTCTAAAAAATAAAAATATCAGCGCGCTCAAAATGTTCCTAGCGAAAACAAGGGAGGACGGCGGAAGGCTGCCCATTCGCGCCCTGCGACCTAGGCTAGTGACGTTTCAGAAGCGCGCACTTTTGCGCGTGGATTTTTAAAAATTCATTAAAAATCAACCACGGTGTTTTAAAATTCGGCGATGGTGAATTTTTTAGTTTTGAGGGTCAATTAACAATATCCAATAGCCAAAATATGAACATTTAATAGGTTGCAACTTCCCTATTGAAAACATGATCCGGAGTGAGTTGTAAATGGGGACAGTGCTTGCAGATGGGATAGGATTTATTATTAGTTGGTAATATCTTCATGTTCTTGAAATGTCCAGTGCGTAGCCCAGCTATTGTAGAAGAGAGGTTTCTTGGGCAGTGAAGGTCGGGGATTGTTGCCTTGCTGAAAAGTTGATTGTAGATCCTTCGTCTGGCAACAGCATTCACGTCTGTGAAGGTGACTGTTAGAACGTGCTTCCTTTGCTAGGGCATCTGCACACTCATTTCCCTCATAGGTTTGTTTATTTCTTCTTATGAACATATTTCATCAGGTGAGCGACGCATATTTTGTTCCCAGAAATCAGCGAAAAATGTTTTAAAGGTATGTTGGACAGACTTTGTAGTCTTAATCAATTACGAGGACATTGAGTAGATACTAGAAAGTTAATGTTGGTATGTGGGAAATTAGGCTCGCTTAGTTATGGACAGAACTTCTTGTCGAACGTAGAAAAGAGATTTGTAGTCAAAAATAAAAACCACATTCCGGAAAAAATAAAACACTTGTTGCATTGAAGATTCAAATAAGAAATAGTGTTTTTTCTATTGAGGTAAAGTCTGTCTGTTCAATCATCGCAGCAATTTTTGGCAACGACACTACCAATTGTAGATGTTTAAAAACTTTTAAAAAAAAAGAAAAAAAATGTGGTTTAACCTTTTTTTCCCCCAGTCTTATTTTAATATCGTAGAAGCGGGCGATTATGATGGTAGTTTTAGTACATATCTGACTGTAATTACTCAACATTCAGTCGAAAAGAAATGAAGTTTCGTTATTATTATAGTTTAAGACCTTGGCTTTCCATTCCGACCCTGAAATAATTTGAGAGAGGAACTTTACCCACAATCCCTCCAGAGCAGATTTTCTTTGTACTATTCTCACCCTCTCATTGCGAGTGAGAATGTTACATCACATGTTTCAACGTTTTCCTGTAGGTTTTGATGGTTTGTACCATACTCTGTCTCTCTTATATTTTAACGGGAGAGTTGTAGATGTAAGTTATACTGAAAGTTGAACTTTGGAGAATCAAGTACATCATAAAATCGAGATAAAACAAAGGCTTTATTTTCTTCACAATTTTTGACGACGGATACCAAATCTTATCATCTTTTTCATGCCACTGCCAAAACTTATCTCCCTTCAATATAGTTGAAACTTCAAACTCATTTGCATCTACACCCGTGATTTTTCCTATGTACTTTTTCCCCTGACAACCAAACTCACCCTCCAAATTGTAAACTTTACACATTTGTAACTGTAGCAACATCAAAATATTTTACTCCTCAATGAAAGTTGGAGGTAACTTTCTTTATGTAATTCTAGCAAAAATACCCGGCGTTGCCTGGGTCAGTAATAATTATGAGAAAAAATCGTTACTTGCTTTTGTTTTCTGGTTTAAGTGAAAGAATTTAAAACACATCTTTTTGACATGATTTAAAGTCGAGTTTCTTCCTTACCCATAAAAGTATAAAATAGAAATAAGTATAAAGAACAAAATAGTATTGATTTAGAAACGAAAGCACTATATTCAAGCATATACAAATTTCCAAAACATGAAATTATTCTTCCCATGTTTAAAAAGATTAATCTGTTGATACTTTTTTTTTAACATGGAGTCTAAAACCTTCTCTGTATTGCTATTGACGTTGCTCGTAATCCCTTTATACTTGCTTTAGTTATTTTGGGAAATTTCAATCATTGTTGGCTCTTGGTGCGATTTTACCGAATTTGCGGGAATAGTTTTGGGATACCTTCGATGGTGATCCCTCCTTCTTTCCTTACTTTGTAAAACGATATATTAATTTTCGTTACAAAGATATTATCGCCAGGTGCTGAGATACTTTTGGTCACCATAAAATGGCGCTAAAGAGTTTCATCCGAAATGTTTCCAAAATAAGTAGTAAAATTTGGCGATTGTTTGAAATTGTGCAAAAAGGAAAAATTAAAGGAAGTTTTTGTGCTGTTTATGGATTTGCCTAATTTAGTTGCTGGATTATTTAACACAGTAAAAAAAAGTTTTTTAAAGATTCTTTGATTGGCGATATTTTGTTTACATGGTGAAAACTAAAAAACATAGTAGTCTTCGACTTCAAAAACAGCGACGTTGAAAAAAACTGCCAAATGCATCAGCTACAGAAATCTTTCTGCAAAAATTTTGGCGATCTGCTGGTTGATTGGATAATGAGTAAGTGTTCAATCAGCATAAATAATAATAAAAACCATTAATTACATTAAAGTTCCGTTTAAATGGAAAATGATCAGCCAAATCATATATTATTTGCCAATCTTGTGCAAAAATCTTACTTCAAGATTTGACTTGAGAAAAGCCTTGAACAATCACGAAACGCAAAGATAGTCAACAATACAACAATAGTCGCTATCGACAGGGAGTTGAGATGATGCACTAAATACTGTATTGAGTTTAGGAAAGCCTTCGAACATGGAACTAAAAAGCTCATTACTCGTTTTTTATTCTACTTAGAAATTTCGAATAAGTGCCATCTTCAGCAGAAAAATCAGAGCTTTGGATGGACATATAATGTAAATATGTGCAAGTATTTTTTCATCCCTATATTAGAGAATTTATACGAAAATTGTATTTTATTGCTCCCCTAAGGGGGGTTTTGCCCCCCATAACGGGACGAAAACTACCCTATGTGTTATTCTGATGCATAAACTATATTATTGTAAAGTTTCATCAAAATCCGTTCAGTAGTTTTTGCGTGAAAGAGTAACAAACATCCATACATATATACAGACAAATTTTCGCATATATAATATTAGTAAGACTAGCTGCGTTGCCCGGCTTTTCCCGGTCTACTTTGAAAATAAAAATTGTGTCAAGTGAAGTATATTCCACAATCAAGCTTAAATAAAAGAAAAAATAAAACCATCATGCAAAATTTCCCCTTCAAACAATGATGACAGATATTAGAATACTTTTAGGAAATTCAAATGAGAAAGATAAATTTAAAAAGCGTATAACCATGGAAACACAAAATAAAATAAGTTTAAGAATTGAAAATGAGAAAGATGGACATAAACAATTCAAAAAGCGTTACCGTGGAAACGGAAAATAAAATGGTTAAAAACTTGTATAGAGAACAGATTTTCGAACTTCATTTAATTTGCTTGTAACTATTTTTCTAATGGAGATAGAGGGTCGACCAAAGGTCGAGTTAGATCTGGAGTAAAAAAAGCAGATCTTTCCGGTGGTGTTAAAAAGAAATCTGTGGGACAATCCTTTCACTTCTTATTGATAGATTTAATGAAGAAAGTAGTGCCTAAATTTCATCTAAGCTTAAACAAATTCGAGCTAAAAACGCAAATAACTCCCGTCGTATCTAAGTTAAATCATTGAAACTAATTGCGTAGAACGCGGAAAATTCTACTCTTTTCAACGACATATAACATTAATATATGCAAGTAATTTTTCACTCCCATCATCGAGAATTTATGAGAAAATTGGACCTAAATTGGAATAAAAAAAAGAACTATTTATCGAATTTTTTTCGAACTGGTCTGCAAACCTTTTCAGGACTTAAAGGAACAAATTGTGAAAATTTCACCGAAATCGGCCGGGTAGTTCTCGAGTTTTGCAGGTTCAAACACACAGACGCTTTTTGGGGAATTCATTTTATACTATGTAGAGATGAAAGCGAAAGATACTTACGAAATTGTGATTCCTTCTACACTGAAAGTCCACCAACATAAATTTCCGAGCTACCTAAAGGGTGTCCCAAAATTAACGCAAGATTTGAATTTGCCACAATTTTTGCTGTGAATTGTTGGCAGCCACGGAAAAAGAACAATTTGACAGCTGGGAGTTTAGGGTTAGTAAAAATGGAGTGTTATGCTATTATACAGCCAGCGAAACAATTCAATCACTGCATAAGGAATTTCCTGTTCGTGTACTCTCTCGTTTCGGTGATATGAATTGTACCCTAGATCGTGTTTACATCATTAAGACTTCTCCCTACGGGGTTATTTGAAGTCAAACGTCTATGTCAGCAATCCCACAACCACCTGCGCATTACCTAATTGCGATATCGAGCGCCAATAACAGTAAACTGCTTGACCCGCCCAAACTTTCATTATTTTTCAAATAATTGTTCGATAATGAAAGCGCATTACAGAATCGAAAACGCTCCATTTGTAATAACCCTAGACCCTCAGCTGCCAAATTGTCCTTTTTTCAAGATTGCCCACAATTTATTGCAAAAATGGCGGCAAATCCAAATCTTGCGTTAATTTTGGGACACCCTTTACAAACACGTAGGACCAGTTGCTCACCACAAATAAATTCACAATCACCAGGTTATTCGTCTGGCGGGCCGTTTTGACAGTGATAGCAACTCTCTCATCACCAGAGAAGGTTGCACAATAGTTCCTATTGAAACTGAGCTAGCCCAGAATGCATTACGGACGCTTATTACGTCAAAACTGGGGTTTGTATCTCATTCTCACCCTCTAAACCACTCTCACCCGCTTAGACGGTATAATGTTTTTAAGTAAATTTTTGGATGCTGTTGCAGTGGATTGTAAAGAAAGAGCTGATGTGTGCATCACATGACTTCCTTTTACTCCAATTCAATGTCATTTCCTCATAACTGGTGATATATAGCCAAATTATAACACCACTTGAGTTTACATCGAAATTAACAATGATTTCCCCCCAAAAAGGAGCAAAAGACCCCTTTAGAAACACCCGAATGCAACCAAAAGGGAGGTGCACAACTAGACCTCACTAGGAGTCTACATACCAAATTTCAACTTTCTCGGACTTACCGTTCTTGAGTTATTCGACATACATACGGAGATCCGCGCATAACTCGGGAATCATCATTATGGATATTTCGCGTGTCTATACGTTCTTAGGCACTTATTCACGTGTTGTCGAGTCGAAAAAAAAAAAAAAACTCAGTATTCATTCCGGGGTGAGTAAGATGGAAATTAAGGTCGATTTTTGAGTGAAAATTTTTTCGTGAATACAATACTCCCCTTTTTTTTTGCAAAAGGAAGTAAAAATTGACGATACAGAATGGAGATTGGAGAAGAACTTCATATCTGTAAGGGAGATTGGGGATACTTGATCCCTGGGGATACATGATCCATACACAGCCGAAAACGTACCAAAATCATTGAATAGAGATTTGAAACCTGACAATTACATTAAAGTTATATTTGCACATAAAAACTAGCTACATTTTAATTTTTTCAGTCATTTTGTTTTAGCTTAAGAAATGATTGCCTGAATGTGTCAAGGGAAGCTTTTTTCAGGAAAACATTCTGAATTTTACATTATCCGTTACATACAACTTAAAAAAAAATACTGAAGTGTAATGTTAAAGAATGGGCAGTCTTTAATAATTGAGACATATTTTTAGCAAATTTCCGACAAATGTCAATAATGAAACAAGTATGTTAGTAAAAATCGCATATTAGGGGTACTTGATCCCTTCGTTTAGAGGGATACGTGATCCCAGGGATCAAGTATCCATATGACAATATAAATATAATGAAAACAATATAACTGTTGTTTACTTAGTTGACATTAACTTTAAACATTCAAAACCATGTTAACGTAATAAAAGTGACAGGTTTAAACAATCACTGCAGAAAATATGCTAAGTAATTAAAATATCAGTTCGCACTTGAAACCATTGCTTGTAACTCACATCTACATAGTATAAAATGAAGTCCCCAAAAAGCGTCTGTGTGTTTGAACTCGCAAAACTCGAGAACTACCCGGTCGATTGCGGTGAAATTTTCAGTTTGTTCCTTTAAGTCCTGAAAAAGTTTGCAGACTAGTTCGAATAAAATTCGATGAATAGTTCTTTTTTTTATTCCAATTTACGTCCAATTTTCACATAAATTCTCAAACATGGGAGTGAAAAATTACTTGCACATATTAATATTACATATCGTTAGAAAGGGTAGAATTTTCCGCGTTCTACGCAATTTGTTTCAATGCTCTAACTTGATTACGGCGGGAGTTATTTGCGATTTTAGCTCGAATTTTTTTAGGCTTAGCTGAAATTTAGGCTCTACTTTCTTCATCAAATAAATCCATAAAAAGTGAAGGAAATGTCCCACAGCTTTCTTTTTGACGCCATTGGAAAAAGCGACCTTTTTTACTCCAGATCTAACTCGACCTATGGTCGAAAAAATAAGCTTTTATCTCGAAAGGAAAAAAAGTTACAAGCCTTTTTTAAATCAAGTTTAAGAAATCTCGATTCCATTCAAATTATGAACCATTTTCTTTCGCATTTTATTTCCTTAAATTTATTTTATTTTGTGTTTCCATGGTTACGCATTTTAAATCCATCTTTCCGGATTTAATTTCTTAAAAGTATTTTAATATCTGTCGTCATTGTTTGGAAGGGAAATCATGATGTTTTTTTAATTAATTTTTTTACGCCTGATTGCTGAATATACTTTACTTGACACAATTTTTATTTTCAAAGTAGACCGGGCAAAGCCGGACAACGCAGCTAGTAACATATAAACAAACATCTCAAACATCTAAATATAAACTTTTCTACTGATGAATATGTTCTGATAAGCCAAATGAGCTTGAACAAGTTGAAATAGGTGTCACATACATGTTTAAATTTAAAAAAAAATGATTTTGCTATAGTTAGATTTACAAAAAAAAAAAAAGAAAAAAAACGAGTTGCCCATTATGTAGACCCATTAGCGGATAGAATGCAATGTTGGATTTCTAGAGTTTGAAATAAGTTTTCTAAAGCGAAAAGGTAATGTGCTTAATCAATCTATTTTTCCTGAAAGATCGACAAAATATGTTAAGCTGCCCACATCCAGTTGGGTTGAACGATACTTTAAGAACTTCCACAAACGAATTGTTTGCATTTGACTTTTCAGGTTTTAAAAGCATATGCTAGGCTTTCTTTTCTTTTTCATAACTACACTGATACTTACATTTTTCTTCCCTCTTTCTTAAAATTAATTCAATTGATAAAACTCTTAATTTTATTATTGCAAGAAGCACAAAAAAAAAAAGTTGATTTTTTGTGCTTTTTATCCTATTTTTTTTTATTTGTTGTAATTTTAGCTTCATTACGTTACTTTAAACGAGCTGATGTGTGCATCACATGACTTCCTTTTAATCGACTTTAATGTCATTTCCCCATTACTGGCAATTTTAATGTAATTCAATAGTTTACTCTCTAAATATCACCAACAGTGGTCAAATTGAAACAGATTAAAAATTTAAAAAAAAAAAAATCGCTAAATTTGTCACGAAGTTGGCGACAAAACTTGGCGACCAAAAGACTGGCGATATATCTCCAAGTGTCCGCTAAATTATAACACCACTTGAGTTTACATCGGAATTAACAATGATCTCGCCCCAAAAAGGAGCAAAAGACCCCTTTAAAAACACCCGAATGCAACCAAAAGATGAGGTGCACAACTAGACCCCACTAGGAGTCTACGTACCAAATTTCAACTTTCTAGGATTTACCGTTCTTGAGTTATGCGACCTACATACGCACATACAGACGTCACGAGAAAATTCGTTGTAATTAACTCGGGAATCATCATTATGGATATTTCGCGTGTCTATATATTCTTAGGCACTTATCCACGTGTGGTCGAGTCGAAAAAAAAAAAAAAAACTCAATATTCATTCGGGGGTGAACAAAATGGAAATTAAGTTCGATTTTTGAGTGAAATTATTTTCGCGAATACAATACTTCCTTTTTTGTAAAAGGAAATAAAAAGTTGTTAATTTTATTTATGAAATAATTGTTCACAACTGTATTGGAGAATAAGAAACGGATCAAAAGCATCACAAGCTCATTAAAGTTATGTACATTTTTTTTTACAAATGCCCTAGTGGAATTTAAAGCAATGTTATTTTGTGTTCACAATATTATAATCTAATAAAGGAAATTAGAAATAGTGTTGTTTTTTAGAAACATTATGTAGAAAACAAAAATCCATAAGTAACTTGCTGATCTAATGAAAAGTCTATGTATTTTCTCAGTGGGATCAAGTATTCCCCATGAAGGGATCATGTATCCCTTGATGTGGGGATACATGATCCTTTTATGAAATTATTGAAAAAAATTATTTTGCAAAAACTATCGGTTTAATTTCAACTAAAAAATACTATCAGATAGAGGAAAAAATTACCTTTGTTCACGTACTTATTTTTTAAAAAACTGATAATTTGCAGTAGAGAAAAAAGTTGAAAATTAAAGTGGGGATGAAGTACCCCCAGTCTCACCTACCAAATAACTAAAAAATAAATCAGAAGTATTGAAAGAAATTTATTTTCAAGATTTGTCAGATTGTATTATCTGATTGTATGTTTTGATTGTGGAATATTAGCAACGCGAGACGAAATTTCTTTAACAACAGATTGGATTAGTTGGTTTAGATGCTTTACAAGAGTGCAACGTAGATATTTTTCAGAATAACATTAACTTAATATGAATTTGTTTTTAGCCAACTTGCCTTTCATAACACGTACTGCTGGAACATCGCGTCCAACAATGAAATGTTAGAAACTTTAAAGCAGTAAGGTAAACGCACCAGTGGTGGCCACAGCTTCAGTAGTAGTAACTTTAAGGTTTATGTTTGAAAAAAAAAGGATTCCAGGCATGAGCGTCCATATGCAAAATTGTAAGGGGAGGTTCAAATATTTTAATCATGGTTTAGCAGAATATTTTCCCCATGGAAACCGAATTCAGGACAGATTAGAATCATCAACATTTGACATTTTTAATAAATTATTCATTAATGGCTGGAGAAGAAATGTTTTTACATTTTTACAAAGAAAAAAAGCACTAAAAGCAAGGAAGTTCTAATTTCTAAGAGGGGGGGGGGCTAGAGCCCCCCTTACCCCCCCCCCTATATGGGCGCCTTTGCTTCCAGGACTTCCAATGGATTCAAAAATGAAGGAGGTAGAGCTTAGGATATATTGTAGTGGGCAATTCAAGCAGGAGGGGGGGGGGGGGTAGGTAGAGCATCATGAAAAATTGTTATCATCTATTCAGTATGGTCGCCTGGATTGTCCATGTTTTTTCAGCTGTCTTCTAACGCTTCTCCATAGCGAGGTATATAAACATTGTGATGTATCATGAATAGAACAATGTTCAAAAATAATATTTTTGGAGCTGTAACCATGTTATGAAATGTGAAAGATCATGTTCGGAACATTTTCAACTCGAAATAGTTGCTTTCTTGGCTGACAGTTGATCTGACCACTACTGGTACCAAAATAGTAGGGAAATTCAAAAGTGGTCACCGAGAGGCCACTACTGAATGAAGAAGGTTTTCCATAAATCAACTCGATTTTCCTTTTAATAGGTTGTGATCTCTTTTCATAAGTCTCATCATTTCTTTCTTTTTCTGCCTCATTTCTGATAGAATATTATTGCGTGATCTAGTAGTGGCCATCCGGGGGCCACTTCTAAACAACAATACGACCACTACTAACTCATGTACAATAGCCACTGTTGGGTCAAATTTGAGGTTTGGGAAAAAAAACTGAACAAATTGCCATGCTGGCATTTCTAAAAAAGGGGACGATTAAGGAATTGTTGGGCTATAATATGCTGATTGAGCTTCAAATATGAATGACTAATATTGCAGGCCCACAATTTAAAAAAACCACAAAATACTGTGGCGACAGCTTTCGAAATTGAAACTTTGGAAGTGCTATTGTTGATCACTAATTATGTTAAGGATAGGATGGCTGTCTTTGGAAATTCTTGATAATAACTCTAAAAACGCAGTTTTAGTCTATTTTTGACAATGTTAATGAGAGCAAAACCCGATGCCCTTCCCCTCGGGAAGTTTTTTAATTTGTTGTCTTAAAAATGCATTCTAGATGACCTTCGGTAATGTTAGGGAGTGAAGAGGTTCAGGGGTGCTCCCCAGGAAATTTTCGAAATTGAAATCTAGAAATAGGATTGTAGGTCTTCTTTGATAACGTCAAGAAGATCGACAATTTTTCGAAACTGAAGCTTAAAAAACTTTATTTTAGTCGACTTTCAATGACATGAAGGGGAGAAGTTTTGGGGAGATCTCCTCCGAAATTTTTTCGAAATTGAAGCCCATAAAACAAAATTTAAGACGACCTTTAATGATGCTGGCGAGAGCGTTGGGGACGCTCCAATGCAGTTTTGAAGCGATCTTTGGTAACGTTAAATAGTTCTTCGGGTTTTCTATAGTGAACTTTTCAATTTCCAGCCTAATGTTTGTACTTGTTTGAAAATAAAGCGTTTGAGATTCATTAAAATAATCTTTTAACGTTTTGGACTGATGTGGTACTTTTCAATGACACCATTATGTCTTCTTTTCCCAACTTTGTTTTACTTTAAATATCATTCCTGCAGAATCTTTGGAAAAAGTTGTGGTTTATTTTCGTTTTTTACATTCAAACACTAAAAACTATTGGTATAATTACATGCAAAACAGTGGTGGTAAAAAAAATTGCATCACCTGCGCCGCAAAGGAGAGGAATATCAGCAAAACTGGTAAGTAACAATTTAAAAACATTTATACTGCCATAAGACTTAAACTGGCACATGGGGTTAAGTGATTTTTTTTTTCTCCAAACTCACACGCAGGTTCCAGAAATGGAAAAATGGGCATGGGGTCAGCAGTTTGCCTTGGCCCGGAAACAGCCCCGATCTACGTAAACAATGATCGGATTCCTGCTGTTAAATATTTATTTCATAAGTTTTGCAGAATTTCACATACATTCATCGTTAATCGGTCGACCAAAACTTCTCACATAATCCCGTTGCTGTGAAAATGCGAGGGTGATGCAATTTTTTTTACCAGCAGTGTACAGCAAACAGCCCGGTGATCACGTCCTGAGACTGCAGTTTCGATCTTGTCAGAACTCCTTAGTCTGGAATAGTGAATAACCGAGCAGGTGGCAGACGTCATTTCATTAAAGCAGAGAGCGCCAACAAATAGTAGAAGATAAAGTAAATTTATCTCAACAGCGAGTGTACGCAGCATGATGCGGTACAACTCGCAAATTGAAGGCAAAGCATGTAAATGAAGGCTAGCACGGTTATTCACTATTCCAGAGTGATATGTTCTAACGAAAACAAACTGCATTCCCTGGATGTGATAACTGGGCTGTCTGCAATATTGCATTTTGTTCTGCCTTAGATCTGCTTAGGGCAATGTTACAAATTCTGTAAATAGTAATTATTGTAGTACCGTAACCTGTAAATAGTTTCCCGTAATGAATATACAGCCCCTATACATTCGGCTGAAGTATATGGTCCCCTATTTTCTCATTGATAAGATTTGTAAAAGAAAAGAAATAAGAAAGTGTGGAACGGTGTAGCATTTTCTGGAATAATTGAGAGATCTCTTTTCGGTGTTTATAAAAAGCGTCCCGCATTATAAAAAGTTAGTTTCGATTGAGAATTTGTGCTGAGAGTGTATTAGCTCTGTTTATTGCGAGGCATTTCGCTGTGTTGTTTTTCGTATTTGGAAGTAAATACGTGTGTAACCGTTGAGTTTACGGTGATGTGTGATATTTGCTTAATTGCTGATGATTAATTTAGCAGTTGTTGACGATCTTCAATGTACATAGTGTAAATAAATTTCCTGTATTCTTAATCAAAAACTGTGTCGTCCTTTCAAGAAAGTTGGAAGTCGCACCGGATCCGTTACAATTGGCGCCCAACGTGGGGCTTCTTCTGGACTTTCTTGGAGTAAGTGTGACTTTGGACATTTTTTTCATAAAAACTGTTTGAACTTTGACTTTATTTTTATGGTGATTACTCGCGCAATGGATGATCAATTAAAACAACTTCTGGAAGCAATCAATGCTGTGAAAAGTGACTTGACTGAAAGTATGGCGGCTAATCACGACCAATTAAAAAGTGATTTGACTGCAAGTTTTACTGCAAATCAAGAACAATAAAAAATGTTATTGCGGCTAATCAAGAGCAATTGAAAAATGAATTGGCGGCTAATCAAGAACAATTGAAAAGTGATTTAATAGTGCTGAAAAATGACCTAGCTTCTAACCAAGAGGAAATTAAAAACGATCTTACTTCGGTAAAGACTGTGATGGAAAATAAATTTAATGAGATAGAGCATCGAGTTGATGCGATTGAAGGAAAGTTTGAGGCAGTTGAAGGCCGATTCATCTGAGTGGAAAACAAAATCGAAGAGAAATCCGAAGTAAAATTGAGTACTGTTGAAGGCCGATGCAATGCTGTAGAAAATAAATTGGAAGAAGAAGATAGAAAATTTCATCAACTTAAAGAAGACATCTTTAAAGACCTGGAAAGGAGATTGGCGACCGCGGAAAGCAGCTCTGTACAGTTTGGCGCTCCCACATCGGTTGCTCGACCGTCCATTAAACTTGCCACATTTGATGGGAAAACTTCGTGGCAGGTTTACAAAACTCAATTCATGATAGTGGCGGAAGCGAACGGATGGGACTCTGCTACCAAGGCCTGCCATCTTGCAGCATCCCTGAGAGGTGACGCAGCGGACAATCTTCAGACCCTTCCGGACAGCCAGCGCCTGGATTTCGCCGCCCTCACATCTGCGTTGGAGCTTCGCTTCGGTGAGAAGTGCCAGAAAGATTTCAGCCGACTCCAGTTGAAGTCCCGTTTCCAGAAAACCGGGGAAACCCTGCAAGAGCTAGCGGCGGACATCGAGAGACTGTCTCATCTTGCTTTTTGCGACTGTCCTGCGGATGTTCGAGACAACTTGGCACTCAACTACTTCATCGACGGAGTTCGGAATTCTGAAATCCAGAAAGCCCTCCGGATCGCGGATGTAAACGACCTGAAATCTGCTTTGGTGTATGCGATGAGATACGAGGCCGCCCAAGGAGCAACCCGTGTGGATCGTCATCCCATCCGAACTCTGGAAGCTGATAAGTCTGATTCCAGGTCGTCCCATCTCGCTGAACTTGAGAGACAACTCGGTGACTTGGCAAGACATCTGAACAGCATAACAGCCCAAAAGAAACAAGAGCAGAAGTGCTGGAAATGCGGTAGTGAAGGGCACCTGCGAAGGAGTTGTCCGGTTCGCCAAGCTACGCGAGGGAAGGAAATCACCACCACCAGAGCTCTGCAGATTTCCTCTTCTAGTGGAGGCAGTAATGGACTGTTTGTTTACGCATATGTAAACGGGTTTCCCTGTGAACTGATTATTGACACTGGAGCCAATGTTACAGCCATTAGAACAGATGTGGCTCGTCAATTTGAACTCAACATTCTATGGACGCCGCCCTGCGTTACCCTCCAAATTGTGACGGGTGACAAGATCGAGATTGAAGGTAAAGTGAACTTAGAAATTGTGTTTGGAAATGCCACTTACCATCATACGGCATTCGTTGCTGCTATCACAGACCCCTTCATTCTCGGATTGGACTTTTTAAAGAAGTATGACTTCAACCTCGACTTCAAGACTAAGGAGCTGCACTCGATGAGAGAAGACATAGCCGTTTTCCCCGCAGAAAGTGATGTAAAATCCGCTCATCAAATAATAGCCCAAACAGATTTATCGATTCTCTCAAGGTCAGAATCATTAACACCTGGCTCCATTGAAGAAAGCAATAGTTTTCGATTTGGACTCATTGAATACCCCAACTTAAGCAATAGCCCAAAAGGAGTGCTGGTAGCATCTACGCTTGTGGACCTTTCTAAATATGTAATTCCTGTGCGAGTCGTCAACGTGAGTGAAAGGCCAAGGAATATCCGGAAAGGTGAAGTGTTGGCAACTTGTACTCCAGTAAACTGCATCATTAAGAAGAATCAATTCCCCCGAGACTGTGTCTTCTGAGTCCTTGACATCGAAGTTAATTGGGAGTGCGCCGTTATCGAATAATCAAAGAACTGCTGCGGAATAATTGGTGGACGACTTCAAGCATCTGTTTTCATCTACATCGGAGGATGTGGGCCGGACGAATTTAACGCAGCATAGGATCTACACTGGAGAACACCTCCCTATTAAACAGCATCCAAAACGACTACCGTTCGCCAAGAAGGAAGAGGTTGAGACCCTCCTGAAAGAGATGAAGGAGAAAGATGTAATCGAACCCTCATCCAGTCCTTGGGCGTCTCCCATCGTCTTGGTCCGAAAGAAAGATGGCTCCACCAGATTTTGTGTCGATTACCGACGGCTGAATGAAATCACCAAGAAAGACAGTTACCCTCTTCCACGGATAGACGACACCTTGGACACTCTTTCCGGACACAAGTGGTTTTCGACCCTGGACTTGAAGAGCGGCTACTGGCAGGTTGAGATACACCCTGATGACCGAGAGAAGACAGCGTTTACAACTGGACAAGGCTTATGGCAGTTCAAAGTGATGCCCTTCGGCCTCTGCAATGCACCAGCTACGTTCGAGCGTCTTATGGAGACAGTGTTAAGAGGACTTTCCTACGAATCCTGTCTGGTCTACTTAGACGATATCATCATCGTGGGACGCAGTTTCGAAGAACATCTGGCAAATCTTAGGAAGGTGTTGCAAAAGCTTAAGGAAGCCAATCTGAAGTTAAGCCCGTCCAAATGTAATTTGTTCTGCCGGGAAGTGAACTACCTTGGTCACATCATCTCTTCTGAAGGTGTACAAACCGATCCAGAAAAGGTATCTGCGGTCAAGAGTTGGAGTCGCCCGGAAAACATCCATCAGCTGCGAAGTTTCCTGGGGCTCTGCACGTACTACAGGAAGTTTGTGAAGGGTTTTTCCAACATTGCACGACGTTTGCATAAGCTGACGGAGAGCAAGCAAAAGTTTGAATGGTCCAAAGAATGCGAAGATGCATTTCTACGACTGAAGGAGGCTTTAACATCAACGCCTATCCTCGCCTATCCTCAGCTTGAAAAATCCTTCATCCTGGACACTGATGCGAGCAACGAGGGCATCGGAGCTATTTTATCCGAAGAAATTGACGGCAATGAACATGTCATCGCTTACTGGAGCAAATGCTTAACAAAGTCGGAGCGAAATTACTGCGTCACCAGAAAGGAGTTACTGGCCATAGTGAAGACCCCGACATAAAACCAATTTTGGAGTTCATGGAAAGTGACAGTCGGCGACCTAGCTGGCAGGACGTTTCCATCTTCAGTCCTGCAACAAAAAGATACTGGGCTTTATGGAACTCACTCCATTTACGGAACGGCGTACTGTACCGAAAATGGGAATCTGATGACGGCAAAACATCTAGGTGGCAGTTACTACTTCGCCGATCAAGGATTTAAGATGTTCTGAAAGAAATACATAGTAGTGCGACTGGAGGACATTTTGGTGTCCTGAAAACCCTCAATAAAGTTCGGGAGCGCTTCTTCTGGAGCAAGGCGAAGGATGACGTGGAGAAGTGGTGCCATTCTTGTGACGCCTGTGCTGCTCGTAAAGGACCAAAGAAAAGAAGCAGAGGGAAGCTACATGTGTACAACGTTGGAGCTCCTTTCGAACGAATTGGGATCGACATCCTAGATCCTCTACCAAAAACTGCTGATGGGAACAAATACATTCTTGTTTCCATCGACTATTTCACCAAATGGCCCGAAGCATATCCCATTCCAGATCAAGAGGCTACCACCGTAGCAGAGACTCTAGTCCAACATTGGATCTCGAGATATGGAACACCTTTGCAGATTCATTCCGATCAAGGGAGGAATTTCATCTCTGCTGTGTTTAAGGGCCTATGTCAAATTTTCGAAATTGAGAAAACTAGGACAACACCACTACACCCACAATCGGACGGCATGGTGGAGAGATTTAACCGCACAATCCTGAATAATCTCTCGCTTATGGTATCCAGAAATCAACAGGATTGGGACAAGAAGCTACCTTTGTTCCTGCTGGCCTACCGCAGTGCTGTCCACGAGACTACCGGATATGCCCCATCTCAGATGCTCTTCGGACGAGAGCTTCGGCTACCTTGTGATCTCGTCTTCGGTCGTCCTCCGGATGCGCCTGCATCGCCTGAGGAGTACATCCAGGATCTCCAGGCCCGGTTGGAAGACGTTCATAACTTCGCACGAGAGCGAATCAACATCGCGGCGGAGAAGATGAAGACCCGATACGACACAAGGTCTACTGGACATGAATTTAACGAAGGCGACAAGGTTTGGTTATGGAATCCCATCCGACGGAAAGGTCTTTCACCCAAATTGAAGTTGCATTGGGATGGACCCTATAAAGTCCTTAACCGACTGAATGACGTCGTAGTGAGGATCCAAAAATCACCTAATGCAAAACCTAGGGTTGTACATTATGATCGGTTAGCCCCATACTATGGCCATAGCTCATGAGTATTTACGTAAACAACCATGGATGATAACATAAAAGTTGTAGATAATTTTTTTGCTTTTAATGTTTTATAATATTTCTTGTTATTATTGTGTTTCCTATGCATTATTGGTTATTATTTAATGTGTGTATTTGTGAACTTGTGATAGAAGTTTGGCACCCTTTTTGGGGATTGTACTGCCCGGGAAGTGCAGCCCTTGGGAAGGGGGGAATGTTATAAATTCTGTAAATAATAACTATTGTAGTACCGTAACCTGTAAATAGTTTCCCGTAATGAATATACAGCCCCTACACATTTGGCTGAAGTATATGGTCCCCTATTTTTTCAATGATAAGATTTGTAAAAGAAAAGAAATAAGAAAGTGTGGAACCGTGTAGCATTTTCTGGAATAGTTGAGAGATATCTTTTCAGTGTTTATAAAAAGCGTCCCGCATGATAAAAAAATAGTTTCGTTTGAGAATTTGTGCTGAGAGTGTATTAGCTCTGTTTATTGCGAGGCATTTCGCTGTGTTGTTTTTCGTATTTGGAAGTAAATACGTGTGTAACCGTTGAGTTTACGGTGATGTGTGATATTTGCTTAATTGCTGATGATTAATTTAGCAGTTGTTGACGATCTTCCCTGTACATAGTGTAAATAAATTTCCTGTATTCTTAATCAAGAACTGTGTCGTTCTTTCAAGAAAGTTGGAAGTCGCACCGGATCCGTTACAGTATTGAAAACATGAAGGTGTTCTTTTTGTGTTTAGAGCATTATAAATGAAGAATTATTTCATTCAGGGTCTAAGGACCTTTAACCTTCAAAATTTTCGACTTTCTGGAAAAGATATATGTTATGCATAACTATTTCTGAAGAATTTGATACCATATTTATTACCATATGCAAAAAACTTTTTAAGTTATCGTAAAAATGCGTAAACTTTCCCCATAGAGATTCATGTTAACAGCAGCTCTTTAAGTCTAATTTTCTCAGGTGCCGATTTCTCGTTTTGAGTGCATGATATTTCAGAAAGTTTTTTAATATTTCCGTAAAACTTTTCATGCATGTTTGTCTGGTTTATTTTTATTATCTGAACCTAAATTTTAATTAAAAATAAAAGTTAACATTGAAAAAAGTATATACACTCCTGTTTGTAAAAATTGCAACACCATGAAGGAAGCATCATAGTTGAATGAAATTTAATACACAGTTGAGTGGTAATGGTACAAATAAAGGATTACATTTTCAAACCAAACAAACAATAAAAAGAGTTAGAAATTAGTATTTTGTGTGGCCACCACGCTCCGCAATAAGAACTGCTACACGACTCGGCATGGAGTGAAACAAAGTTTGAATATCTGCCTGCGGAAGAGTATTCCATATTGTTTGTATGCGCAACCAAAGTTCATCTGTCGAAGCAACAGGACGGGGATCACGAGCGAGAAGCCGGCTAACGAAATTCCACACACGTTCAATCGGTGACATATCCGGAGAATATGTAGGCCAAGGAAGATGCTATACCTGCTGCGAATCAAGGTAGGATTCGACATCCTAGCGACATGTGGACGGGCATTATCCTGCTGGAATACAGCCCCTGGCAATCCTTGCAGGAAAGGAATAGCTTGGGGCAGTAAAACTTCGTTTATGTATCGGGTACTGTTAAATTGGCCACAATTCGTAGCAATTGTGATCGTCCATGATAGGATATGGCACCCCAGACCATAACTCCGAGTGTTCGTCCACTGTGGCGTTCAATAATGCACTCCGGAATGTGCCGTTCACCAACATAGCGCCTGCCACGAAATTCGGCCATCACGGTGCCACAAGTTGAAGCGGGATTCGTCAGAAAAGACGACCTGCAGGCAATCAGCACGCCAGCTCCTATGCATATTTTTCATTGTAGTCGCAGGCGGCGATGGTTTTGCGTGAGAGGAATCCTTTATAAAGAATCCTTGCGCGCAGCCCACGCAGCAGCAGACGTCTCCGAATTGATGAAGCACACAACGAAACACCTGTAGCTGTTGACCACTGTGCTGCTAATTGTCTAGAAGAAGCTGTGCAGTCTGTCAGCGCTATACGCACCAGGTATCTGTCATCGCGAGCTGACGTCAGATTTCGGGGTCCACTCCCGGATTTCCGAGCTGTCCGACACTCGTCCGTCCACTGCTTCCAAACACGCATGATTGTGCTGCTGTTACGCTGCACACAAGCGGCTACTGCACGATAAAACAATCTAGCTTCACGTAGACAGACGATGCTGCCCCGCTCAAATTTCGCTTTTTTTCGTCGAAGAGGCATAGTAAAAATTCAGTTAACGTTTACTCACTGATAATCATAGACGCCTCGCTACAGCCGTCTATTTATATTCGGTATGATCCGCCGTTCAGAGGGCACTGCTCGGCGTACGCATGCGCTACCGGTCTGCAATTCTAATCATTTGCATATCATGCCCTACTTTACATCTCCTGCAATTTTCGGCTCACTCTCATAAGTCCTTCGTGGTGCTGCAATTTTCACGAACAGGAGTGTATTTTCGAACAAAATTTTGGAAAATGATGATATTAACTTATAAAATTTCATAAATAAATAAATAAATAACTTTAAAAATAATAATAAATTTAGGTTCAGATCGGAAAAATAAACCAGACAAACATGCATGCAAATTTTCAGGGAAATATATAAGAAACTTTCTGAGATATCACGCACGCAAAATGAGAAACCGGTACGACCGGCACCTCAGAAAAAGAGTGTTAAACAACTGCTGTTAACATAAATCTCTATAGGGAAAGGTTACGCATTTGTACAATAACTTGATAAGTTTTTTTTTTTTTTTTTTTTTTTTTTTTTTTTGCGTGTGGTAATAAATAAGGTATCAAATTGTTCAGAAATAAATTATGTATAACATATTTTTTTTCTTTTCAGAAAGTTAAACATTTTGAAAGTTAAAGGTTCTTAGACCCCTTCTTAAAATATTCCATTTCACTGTATTTCTTACATAATTTGTACTTGTTACAACGTATTTGTAAGCGTTCTTTGGGTGTCACAACGTGCCTCAAGCATGTCACTATAGCCCCGCCACGTGGCAAGTTGAGACAAACTTAAAGGCTACGTAAATTCCATTTTATATCTTGAAAAACGTTTAAAATTTTGATAATTGTTGTATAAATAATTGCTCAAGGTTTACTCTAATGATATGATGCATTAAATGTCGCACATCAGTTGAAAACTTGCGGTAAAATGACAAAAGTGTCACTACAAGCCCCCGCCTCCCCTAACTGCTATAAAAAGTAGTTGAAGCTGCATTCCATGTGCGTCGGTTTCGGTATGAAGAATTTGAGTTTCTCATTTTAAAAATATGATTATAAAGTGATGTAGATCCTATTTTACATCGGATAAAACTAATACAAATGTGTGATGTCAGCAAAAATGTGCAATCAGAATATTTAATAGTACTAACTGCATCGCCTGGCTTTGCACGGTACACCTCGAAAATAATAGTTATGTCTAGTGACACGTGTTCAACAATCAAGCTCAAACAAAAAAAAACAAAAAAATCAGAAATTTTGCGGCAGATTGCGGGAAAATAACCAAAAAATAAACATTTTAAAACTCCCGCGAATGCAGGAAAAGCCTCAAAACAAAAACAAAATTTTTTTTGTTTGTTTGTTTATATTCGAGAAAAAAATGGCAACAGATCTTTCACATTTAACGATTTTCTTCACGCTACAACTACAAATTTTAATATAAGCATTGTTACGAAAAGTTGAGATTAAGCACTGAATAATAATTTGAATGGAGGAAAGGCTTCGAAAATTGGGGATTTTATGTCAAAATCCAAGTGTCATAATTAATAGCTTTTAATTGATATTACCGCTAATTATTATCGTAGGATTATGTTAAATAGCCAAACATGAAGACGGGAAGATGACGAATCCATCAATACCTGGTTCGATGGTCAGTTCACTGTCGTTCGGGAGAAGAAGCTTGAACATACATAGATATACTCAGTTTTTAATTATATAAGGGATGATTTAGCTTAGCAACGAAGCGAGTTTTTCATTATGGTCCAAAAATTACCAAATTTCTTTTCGATTTATTTTGAGAGGCGAAATCGCACCCCCACGTATTTCGTCAAATCCGCATTCTGATCGCTTTGTAAAATCTCAAACCCGTTTTGTAAAATCTAGAAAAGAGATGTATTGAAATTTTTATTACTAACATAAATACGACATTTTTTTTAAAAATTATTATTAATACGAGGTTTTCAAAGTTATACATAATTGTATTTTGATCAACCAAAAAAGAGCATAATTCCATTATAAATTCAAAAAAATAGGTTTAAATTTATCCTCATATATATATAATAGCCAATCACTAACTGAGTAACGCTTCTGACGTCATCAACAGTGAAACTCGCGCCGCAGCATGATAATTCGGTAATATTTTTGGTAATATTTGACATGCAGGGAAATGCTTTATTTTGACAAATCTGAACTGGATCGTGACCTTTCAAGCAGAGGATTTGACCTCCCGAAGGTCACGACTGGATCCGGTAACTTAACTGTTTTGCTGGTAAGACTCATTTTAGGAGAATGAAGAAACGAAAAAATGGTCAGCAATGAACGCTAGCAGTTTAGGGTTAATCCACTGGAGTTAAGGTTAAAATTTCAACATTTAAAATATCACTAAACAGGCAATAGCTTCGTTCAAATGAAGAAGCAATTTTTATCCGTCATACCTTGACGGACGATTTTCTAGTTTGTAAATATTTGCTACATTATTTCGAGTGATTAACTACAGACCTTTTTAAAACACAACTGCTTAGGGAAAGAACGATTGAAAGTTGAAGAAAAGGAAGGCAAACAAAAAAGAACGAAGAAGAGAGACTGAAAACAAAGAGGAAAAGAAAATAGGCAGAAAATAAAAAGAACGAGTTAAAAGCGTAAAAGAAAACTCCCACTTTCGTGTATCAAACAAGAAAAGACAAAAAGACAAAAGTGAAAAAAAAGAAAAAATAATACTAATGAAAAAAAAAAGAAAAAAAAAATGCTGAGGACAATGCTAATCACAAAGACAATAGAGTCAATATTTCCTGAAAGAAAGCCTACTGAGTGTGATGGCCCAACTGATGAGGAGCAAGATGAAACCTTCATTTTTTGCAATGGATTAAATGCTAATTCGATTGAGAGGGAGGGGTGGAGAAGATGCTCTTTACCGAGGTCGCGCCCACGATGCGCGTTCGAATTGTGAGGATGAAGATGACACTTCGTTTTCGATTTTTGCTTGTTATAATCTTTGTGTGTGGTCATTATAAGCCTCGTTATTTTTGCGCTGTTTTTTGTATAGTTTTGATATTATTGATTTTTGATTTTTTTTCCTCCCATCTTTTAAAAAAAACTCGTCGAACGAGCATTTCTTTTCCCATTGATGTGCTATGGTGTGAGGTTTTATCTTTTCCATAATCTCCGTCATCTTGTAAAAATTGACAAAAATCAATAGTAAAACAACCATGCACTTCAATGCTCTCAAATTCAGAACATATCCTCTCAAACCAGGGTTGGCAAAAACCCCGGGCTTTTTTTAAAAAGCCCATGGACACAGGGTTTTTTGGGTTTTTTAAATAAAACCCAAAAAGAACCAACTAAAGTTGGGTTCTTTAAAAGAAATGGGATTTTTTTTTGCGTGTTTTTTTAGGGAAAATGTGGGGTACTTGTAGCATATTGTAGCGTAAGTACGTATATGGACAAAGTGCAAAAATTGTCTTCGGGTAAAAAAAGCTGGAAAACTAACTAAAATTCGGAGTTTTCTGAAGAAAAGTATAAAAGACGAAAAAACTTAAGAATGGTGAAGTTTCAGATTTTTCAATTTTCATTATTACCAACAGTTAAGGCAAAGTTACTTCTTGAGTGATAAAATCTATTGTTCGTTTTTAATTACTACATTTTTTTTTTTTTTTTTTTGCATTTTACTTTATTGTATTTCACTTTGTTATGCAAAACTGCTGTAGAACCTCAAGTAGTTTAAATCCCTTTTTACTGAATTCCAGCTTAATCAAGACATTTCTTTGAATTTTATGTTGCCTGTTTTTCTATTTCTGTGTACAGAGTAAGAAATATTAAACTTTTTCGTAAGATAATGAAAATACTGTACATGTTCTGTTTTCTGTCGACCGTTTGAAAAATCTGTTTATTTCTAAAAAATATACCTTGTGTTTATTCGAGATTTGTGACGTGTTGGTTTGCAGAAAATAATTCACATGAAAGCCTTTTAACTAGATTAGTTTCCTCTGTGCGATCTACAAATATTGAGAAAATCAGACGCGACAGGAATTGGTCAAGATAATTTGAGTTATTTATTGACCAGTTTAAGAAAAAAGTTAAATACATTTATTTAAAATCTTTGAAGTATTTTTTTAATGCCGTTAAGAGTTAAGAAACATTATTAAAGTTCAAAATTCATTTTTTACGTTCATTGTCTGTGGTGAAGAACAAATAAAAAAGAAGTTTAAATTGTGAAAGTATTTAAATTAATTATTTTTTTAACAACTACTCAGAAAATTCAAAAAAAAAAAAAAAAAAAACCGAAAAGTGGGCTTAATAATGGGTTTTTTAAATGGGTTTTTTCAAAAAAAAAAAAACCAACCCAATTGGGTCCAATTCGGCCAACCCTGTTTTCAACGTATAAAAAAAGATGTATGCTGGTCAATTTTTAGCGTAGAAATCTCCCTAAATGTCTTTTAGTAACTATGTATTCTATGGGTCCCGTTTTGAGTGGAATTAATTGCTGCCGAAAATACCAAGTAATAGCATTCGCTAAAAAATAAACAAAGAGGTTAAAATCTTATAGTCCAGCTTTTATCCAGTAAATTACCGCCCATTAGCCAGGGCTAAAGCAGAAATACGTGAAATACACCGCCAGCTCAGTCATTTCCAGCCGAGGACTGCAGTTTCGTGCTTATTAGCACTCATCAGCCCGGCATAGGAAAGTGACTGAGCTGGAGATGGAAAACCTCATAAGGGAGCCAAGAGTGCGAAACAAACTGGTAGCTACTATGGAATTAGCAGCTTTTATCGTTCGGTCTTGGACGAGTTCACTTCAAAATTGATTGAAGATAAGAAACAAGAATGTTCAATCTAGCGTTGGTGAAACAAGTTTTTCTTGTGAAACGCCGTTGTTTGTTTAAAGTCGGAAATAAATTTCAACAGAAAATTCACGCCAAACTTCCCGATAAAGAATACATTGTGGAAGGCTCGATTTCCTAAACTCGTTTACTGCGTTTAACTTTATTTTTTCCAAAACATTTGTTTTTAAAGATGTACTTTCCACAAAAGATTTATATCGCGGCTTGTTAAATTTGTCTATTGCATGTATCGGATACAGTTGAACTCGTTTATAAAGAGAGCAAAGGGACCATGGTTTTTGCTCGTTATATCCAAGTGCTCGTAAAAAGTGAGTTCGTGAAAAAAATAATAAAAATTCATCATAGTTGCTTTTTTTCTTCTTTTTAATCACTATTCAATGCCAAATTTGTTGGTTACTTTGCTTTGAACTGTCTGAATGTCTCTTTCTTATGCCATTGTTTTTGAGGAATACACATACGACTTATGCACACATATATAATTTTTAAATGTTTTTTTACTCTGCAAATTAAAACGAGCTCATGTGTGCATCACATGACTTCCTTTTACTCCAATTTAATGTCATTTTCTCATTATTGGCAGTTTTAATGTGATTCAATTGTTTACTCTCTAAATATCACCAACAGTGGCCAAATTGAAACCAGATTTTAAAAAAATCGCCAAATTTGTCGCCAAGTTGGCGACAAAACTTGGCGACCAAAAGACTAGCGATATATCGCCAAGTGTCCGCGAAGTTATAACACCACTTGAGTTTACATCGAAATTAACAACGATTTCCCCCCAAAAAGGGACAAAAGACCTCCTTTGGAGCATCCGAATGCACCCAAAAAGGAAGGTGCACAACTAGACTTCACTAGGAGTCTACGTACCAAATTTCAACTTTCTAAGACATTTCGTTCTTGAGTTATGCGACATACATACGCACATACAGAAGTCATGAGAAAACTCGTTGTAACTAACTCGGGGATCGTCAAAATGGATATTTCGAGCGTCTGAGGCATATATCCACGTGTGATCGGGTCGGAAAAAAAAAAAAAAAACTCAACAAATTTGAGTTTTTTTTTTTTTTCATTCGGGGGTGAGCAAAATGGAAATTAAGGCCGATTTTTGAGTGAAAATTTTTTCGCGAATACAATACTTCCTTTTTAGTAAAAGGAAGTATAAAAAGTGCTGTCATAGCTTGTTCTCAGGATTTATAATTTATTAATAACTTTAGTTGATTTTGGAACGTGAAAGAAAATTTACCAAAAGATAATAAGCTGAGCCGGAAGTCAATAGAAATTTTACGATTCACAAAAATAATGCTCTCTTGAAGCGAGGCTTGCTGGTTAAAAGCGAGTTATGCTTCCATAAACTTAGCATTGTACCAACCAAGTGTTTCTGATTTTCTAGCTAAATCCGGGTTATTGTTAAATCAGGGCTTGTTAAGCGAATTCGACTGTACTTAAAAATTCTCGGTGTGTCACAGGTTGAGTTTTGTTGCTCAAAAATCTTAACAAGCTCTAATAAGGTCGGTCCAGCATACCTACGAGAAAATTGCCTTTCCGGAGGATTTTAAACGTTGACTGCCTAGACTCGCCTGATGAGTAGAAAACTAACAGGTATAGTTGTGCCACGGAGAGCTGGTGGATGAACTGGAAGCAGAAATATGACCCTTCACATTGTAATAGGTAGGATTAACGAGAACTCGCAGTGGTCAGGTTTTTACTCCTCGCTTGTTCACGCTGATCCTACATACTACAAGATGAACCGTTGTGTTTCCGCTTTCAGTTCATCGCCATCTCTCCGTGGCACACCCCTTAGCAGACAGCGACGAGAACTAGACAACATGTCCTCGTTTCTTAAATCATTTGCGGCAGTTTGGGTATCAACGCCCGGGATCTCCTGTTTTCGAGCCAAATACGTTATTTCTTTTATCCGACAACTCCTTACCTTCCAGAAGAAAGTCTTAGGATTACTATGCGTAGCGAAATAGTGTAGGCAGTGGCGGATCCAAGGGGAGAGTCATGGGGGTCATGACCCCTACCTCCTAAACCGTGGACAACGGTATCCGTACACATTGTGTTCAAACACTTTGTGCACATACACTCTATAACAAAAAAATCGACGCACCAAAAAGCAATCATCCGATTGCTTTGAAATTTTGTATGCATGAGTGTTTTTATCATACATGCATATGATTAAAATTTGGTGTCCAATGAACGAATAGTTTGATCTCCAGCGCATCGGAACTGCGAATCCAGCAGATGTATATAAGGGGAAGTTTTTCAACTGTTGTTAAAACTTTCGGTTTGATTGCGGTTCAGATTAACTTTTAACATCTGAAAAAATGCCTTGCCGCAGGATTAGTGCTCATTACGAGCAATTGTCAGAGTGTAAGAGAGGTCGTATCATTGGATTGAAAGAGGCCGGTTGGACAAATTGGAGAATCGCTCGTCATTTGAGTCGAAGCGGTGCGGAAATTCGAAGATGCTGGCAAGAATGGGTGGTAAATGGCAGAGTTCAACGTCAGGATGGTAGCGGTCGACCTAGGTCACAACAAATCGTGAGGACAGAGTGATTGTCCGATCAGCTGTCACATCGAATCTTTCATCTCTATCAACCATCAGACGTTCAACCCAAACACCAGTGTCCATCATGACCATTTACAGACGGTTGGGACAGCGAAATCTACGCTCGCGCCGACCGTTACTCCACCTGCCACTGATGCCTGCACACTGGCAAGCCAGATTACAGTGTTGCATGGCTCGATCAGGTTGGAATGGTGCCGACTAAGGGCATATAGTCTTTAGACGCGAATCCCCTTCCAAATGTGTCCTGACGATCAGTGAAGACGTGTTTGGAGACGCCCAGGGCGGAGGAGGGATCCTGCTTTCACTATTGCACTCCACACCGGCCCTCAACTAGGCATTATAATCTGGGGTGCTATTTCCTTTGATAGCTGGACCTCTTTGGCCGTAATTAGAGGTACACTTACTGCACAGGAGTACGTCGATGACATCCTAAGATCTGTTCTGCTACCGTTCCTTTTGCAGTTCCCTCGACTGGTTTTTCAGCAGCACAATACCAGATCACATACGGCACGTGTTGCTATGAACTGTCTGCAAGTTTGTCAAACACTTCCTTGGCCTGCCAAATCGCCAGATCTGTCTCCCATCGAGCATGTCTGGTGATGGAAAGATGATTGCATCTGGCACGGAATGTTGATGACCTCGTCTGACAATGGTGCGAATTTGATAGGAAATACCACAAGACACCATCCGAGAGTTTTATCGGTCTATGCCACGCCGTGCTTTAACTTGTATCCAGCCTAGAGGCGGATCATCACCTTATTGAACTTGTTATTGTAACTCTGACATAAACTAATCAATTGTTTAGAGATTTTAATCATGTACTATTCGGTACATTGTCATCCTATCCACCAATTTTCGTCTCAATCGGAAAACTCCTTCTTGGTGCGTGGATATATATATATTTTTTTTGTTATAGAGTGTAATATAAACCGTTGCAGTATCTTTTCAATGCATTAATTACTTTTGAAAGTAAATATTTGAACTATTACTTTGTTTCAGCTTATGATATTAATTCGCAACGTTTATCCCTAATTAGGTGTCTTATTCCTGACCGATTTGGTGCTTTTTATTGACCCCCAAGCGGTTTTAGAAATTTTTCGTACCTAAAACCGTACGTTCACTCATGGAGATTCTTCAGCATAATCCCCCCCCCCCCCGAAATGGTTTTCATGGTACACTAAAATTTAAATGTTAACAAATCTTCGCTCAGTATTTAAAATTAGCACCCCCTTCCCCATGGAAAAAAATAAATAAATAACACATGGTCTTAAACTCATACGTAAGTAATTTACAAAATAATAAGCAAATAGTTTTAATTCCCATCATTAAAATCCTAAAGTGTTTTGCATATTTTCCTTCTTTATTTTTTTCTTAAAGTGTATATCACGGCGGGGTTGATATCACTCCCTCCCCGGAAACATGAATTCGAAGGAAATTCAGAGTAACCGCAGCGATGCACACATTCCACCACGTGCCATGCGTTCGGACAGCACGCGGCTGTCGAGGACTCCAAGGAATACGATCCCTAGAAGAAAATCTGTAATTGGCTTTGTTTGTAGTCTGGTAGAACCAAGCAATTAAGGTCAACTCAAGGGCCGCTGCGGGGATTCTGAGAGAATTTCGATGATTTTCTTCGTTTTAATCGCACAAAATTAGGCGGTTTACTTTTTTGTGCTTCAGACAAAAGAAAGATGTAGTATATTTCATCTTGATGCTTTTTTACTTCCGTGTATGTAGTAAAAAGTTCCGCATTCTCGAAAATTTCCTCTTAAAAAAAAAAGAAAAACTCTAATTTCTTATGAAAATAAGTTTACCCCTGAATAAGTTTCAACTGAGTTCTCCGTAGCGTTTGAATATGCATATGTACACATACCATATATAATACTCGTACATAAAGACGTAACTGGGTCATTCTCCAGAAAACGTGCATATTAAACACAAATATTTTTCAATTTCGAAGCCTTTTCTTTTCTTTTTTTTTTTTTTTTTTTTCATTCTTACATGAAAATGTTACCTACTAGAAGAAACCATAAACAATGACCCAGCTAAGTTCCAATTACTATTTTACTCATAAATAAAAAAAATGCTTTGTTCTTAGAAATAAAAAAAAAAGAAAAACTTTTAATATTTAAAAATCGAAGCCAATTTAATATCAAAGTAGTAATTTTGTAAATTGTGCAAACAATCAGCTATTTTAATGATTAGTGGGAATATAATAGCGAAACCTGCTGGCCCGGGTCCGAGCCAGAAGGGGCCTAATACTTTTAAAACTGGTGTGCGACAAAGGGGCATACAATATGGAGGGGGGGGGGGACCCGGAAATTCAATAGTGACGGGCGTCAAAATATCTATGCATGCCCCTGTACAGGGGTCCAGACCCTCCCCCCCTCCGAAAGCTCTTGCTTTTTTTTTCGATTGATTATGATTCTGTACTTTCTACATAAAATAATTCTAAACAAAGGTAACAATGCCTTCAGTTCTAATAAGTGAAAAAATAAAATTCTCATATTAAAAGATATTTTTTTAAATGCTACTTTCGTATAACGCATAGCGCAAACGAGAGATATTTCTTCACTTCGAAAAGACTAAACACTTAGTTAAGAAGTACAATGTCTAACAGGGATGCCCCCCCCCCCCGCCCCCAAATTCGATGGCAAAAATCCCTCCCTCCCCCAAAGAAAAAAATCTCAACTCTCTTTCTCTTTTTTATTTTTTAGCTTTTTTTTTTGTTTATGTTTTTAAAATTTATTTATTTTTACTTTCTTCCATATCTAATACATAGAAGAAAGTATTGCATTCGTGCAAATTTTCGAATTTTGAAGGATTTGAATGTTTTGGGGTGTGCTGAGTCCATTTCGACCATTTTTGGAAAATGTCTGTGTGTGTGTGTGTCACGTCTGTGTGTGACCGGTTTTTTTGTGGCCGCTCTACAGCAAAAACTACCACATGAAATCGAACGAAATTTGGTACACATATTTGCCGCTATATGAACTTGTGCCATTGGTTTTTGGCGCGAATTCCTCCAAAGGGAGTGGAGCAATGGGACATTTTTTTGAGTTATAAGTTCCTGCTATTCCCCAGCAAGTAACTGACGGAATCAAACAAAATTTGGTTCATATGTTGCCCCTAACAGGTGCAGGTGCTGATTTAATTTTGGTATCAATAGCTCAAACGGGGGTTGAGCTATAGGACATTTTTTGTTGTCAATTGTGACTACTGTAGCTCAAGAAATAATGAACGGAATCAAACAAAAATGTATCGACAAATAGCCCCAAAAGGGTATAAGAGCTGATTCCATTTTGGTGTCAATAGCTGAAAAGGGGGTGGCACAATCGAATGTTCTTTTTTTTTTTCATTGTGAGTGCCATATCTCAAGAAGTAATGCTACGTTCTGGATAAAATTTGGAATAAATGTGAATCCATTTGTAAATAGGCGTTGGTTCAATTTTGGCGCCAATCGCTCCATGGGGGGGATGATTTTTATTTTTATTTTTTTTCTGTGTGAATAAAAATCTTACTAATATTATATATGCGAAAGTTTGTCTGTATGGATGTATGGATGTATGGATGTATGGATGTTTGTTACTCTTTCACGCAAAAACTAGTGAACGGATTTTGATGAAACTTTACAATAATATAGCTTATGCATCAGAATAACACATAGGGTAGTTTTCGTCCCGTTATGGGGGGCAAAACCCCCTTAGGGGGGCAATAAAACACAATTTTTGTATAAATTCTCTAATATTGGGATGAAAAAATATTTGCACATATTTACATTATATGTCCATCGAAAGCTCTGATTTTGCTGCTGACGATGGCACCTGTTCGAAATTTCTAAGTAGAATAAAAAACGAGTTATGAGCTTTTTAGATCCATGTTCGAAGACTTTCCTCAACTCAATACAGTATTTAGTGTATCATCTCAACTCCCTGTCGATAGCGACAATTGTTGTATTGTTGACTTTCTTTGCTTATCGTGATTGTTCAAGGCTTTTCTCAAGTCAAATCTTGAAGTAAGATTTTTGCGCAAGATTGGCAAATAATACATGATTTGGCTGATGATTTTCCATTTAAACGGAACTTTAATGTAATTAATGGTTTTTATTATTATTTATGCTGATTGAACACTTACTCATTATCCAAACAATCAGCAGATCGCCAAAATTTTTGCAGAAAGATTTCCGTAGCTGATGCATTTGGCAGTTTTTTCAACGTTGCTGTTTTTGAAGCCGAAGACTACGTCATAATGTTTCTCAGCTTTCACCATGTAAACAAAATATCGCCAATCAAAGAATTTTCAAAAGACTTTTTTTACTGTGTTAAATAATCCAGCAACTAAATTAGGCAAATCCATTAACAGCACAAAAACTTTCATTAATTTTCCTTTTTGCACAATTTCAAACAATCACCAAATTTTATTACTTATTTTGGTAACATTTCGGATGGAACTGTTTAGCGCCATTTTATGGTGACCAAAAATATCTCAGCATCTTGCGACATATCTCTGTAACGAAAATTAATATCATATCGTTTTACAAAGTAAGGAAAGAATGGGGGAGCATCATCGAAGGTACCCCGAAACGACTTTCGCAAATTCGGTAAAATCGCACCAAGAGCCACAATGATTGAAATTTCCCGAAATAACTAAAGCAAGTATAAGGGGATTACGAGCGCAGCTACTTTTTTTTAATCACTTCGTACTTCATTAGCCATACAGAGAAGGCTTTAGACTCCATGTTAAAAAAAAAGTATCAACAGATTAATCTTTTTAAATATGAGAAGATTAATTTCATGTTTTTTAAATTTGTATATGCTTAAATGTAGTGCTTTCGTTTCTAAATCAATACTATTTTGTTCTTTATACTTATTGCTACTTTAGTTTTATGGGTAAGGAAGAAACTCGATTTTTAATCACGTCAAAAAGATGTGTTTTAAATTTTTTCACGTAAAACAGAAAACAAAAGCAAGTAACGATTTTTTCTAATAATTATTACTGACCCAGGCAAAGCCGGGTATTTTTGCTAGTAGCTTTATAAATGCAAAAATAAGAAAGATAAATTGTAATAGACTGTCGTCTGCGTATTTCGCGTGATTTTAACTGTTGGAAAATAACCAGAAAATCGCGATGATTTAAAAATTTTAACTGTTGCCACCATGTGTTTGTTAACAAATAAATGTTTGTAATTATTTTAAGCAAGGCTTTTAAAATAATTTTCAATTCTCATTCTTTGCTTTGCTTTTGAGATGAATGGGGAATCGGGATGGTCGTCAAGTTTTGGCGTGTTTAATTTTGTTTTTGTTGGGAATATTGCTTCCTCGTCAAGCATGGGGAGGGATTAGAATTATAAGAAAGATAAAGACGAAAGTTTCGTGATGACCACATCATACTAGTTAATTATTATTATTATTATTTAAAAAAGTTCTGTGCTACGCCAATGATATAAACATGCACATACACACACACACAAACTAAATAAATGAATAAAATTAAATATACAGAATAAAATAAAATTAAATTAAACAAATAATTTACATTAAAAAATAAACTAATGAATAAATCTAAATAAATAAATAATAAAAATTTAAAAAATCCCCCCCCCCCTCAAACATAGTTTTTTTATTGCGCAACTTGTGTCAAAATTCCCCTGAGGGTACCTCTGATGTCTAATGAATGTTTAAATGATCTTGCAGTACTTAATTTAAGCAACGTCATTATCACACACTGAGGAAGTTATAAATGAAATCGAAACAAAAAAACTAGAAAATTAAATTTTGTTCCATGATATTTCGTAAGACTATAGAAGCAGACTGGTGACTATATACTAAATGAATTGACTGTAATAATCATGTTTTTAGTTTTGTAGTTACAGATTAAAATGAGAGTTTTCTTCTTCTATGGACTTGGTGCTTTGCTGTTTTTATTTTTGAATTATGAGAAAACTAAATGCGTAAATTCTTGTGCTTTTCGGTAATTTTATTTAGCTTTTGTTATTAATATTTTTCATTAACTAATGATTGTTAGGGTGACGGCACCAGTAACAGACAGTTTTAAGTTTGAATTCAAATACTGTCTAACCACGGATTGTATGGAAAGGTAAACATCCGGTTAGTTTTCAGGGATGTCAGATTTTGCAGATGTATGTTAGCCTCTAAGTTAAGCTGAGGTCTCGTTCAAATAAGCGGAATACGCACATAAAATTTTTATTTTTCCCCTCATTCAGATGGAGTCGCCCCCCCCCCCCAACTGGATGTTTGCCAATTTCATACAATCCGTGGTCAAACAGTAATAAGAATTTTATTCGGGTAAAACTGATGTTGCTGTGACTCACGAAAATGGTGCAACCACCTAGTGTTATCAGAGTAAATTTAATGAGCTAGTTGGTATTTATAAGGCAGTGGTGGAAAGTCATGAACGGCCACCACGAAGTCAGCTGGTATTTCATGTTCATTTGAATTTAATGAAAAACTACAAAAACACGCTTTCGTAGCAAAATGAACTAAAAAGTGAAAAGTAATCTTTGGATGATAGTAGTTGACCAATCACTTAATTTTAGTGCAATACAAAAAACCGTGGAGTGCTGTCTATTTACATTTTTGCATGGACAACAAATGGAAGAAATTCAGGACAACTGATCAGAAGCCCCCCACGTTTTTTTGTATTACATTAAAATTAAGTGATTGGTCAACTACTATCATCCAAAGATTACTTATCACTTTTTAGTTCATTTTGCTACGAAAGCGTGTTTTTTTAGTTTTTAAAATTATTATTTTATTTTCTTCTTTTTAGTTAACTTGTTTTACGAAAAAATATTCATTTCAACATTGTTCAAAATCTTTTATATTCATGAAATTTGCCCAAAAAAAGCTAATCCATCTCAGTCATCGATGTATGTGTGCGGAAATCATATCTACGTTACTTTGAAAATTTGAGATGCATTTGAATAAAAGTTTTGTTCAACAATGGTCTGATCAGAAATGAATTTCCAATGGAAGGCTCACCTAAATTTTGGCATGAAATTAGTTAAAAACAATTATATTTCATGTTCTAATTACCTTGGAACAAATTTTGTCTGATGCAGGAAAATTAAAGGTTTTTTTAGATCTTTTTAAATAATTTTTGCGAGCATTTTTTAATGCATTTTTAAAAAAGTTTCCTTTGTCACATTGTTGGATTTATGCCAAAATATTGATTAAAATTGGAGGAAACTAACAATTAAAAGAGTTAATTAATTAATTTGATTATAGAATATTGCATTGTCATCGGGTCTGAGGTCGCGTGCCAAATTTCAAAAGAATCCGATCGCAGGAAGTGGGCGAAATTTTAGCTGCAAGATTCCATTACAAAATACATACATACATACATACAGGTGAAGCTAATAAAAGCGTGTTAAAAATGATGAAGAACTTTTGCACATTTTAAAGAGAAAAAGGGAATGTTGTCCATTACTCATCCTTTCCTCATCCTATCTGCTACTGGGTATCGTCAGATGCTTCAGTGTCTGTTACTGGAGGTCGGACGTTTTTTCGAATTAGAGCAAATAAAAGTTTAACTAATAACTAATTAAGAGGATTCAGAAGATTGAGGTGATGTAGTTGCACGAGAGAAAAATAGTTTTAAAAGTCGAAATATATCAAGTAGCTCAGAAAGTTGTGTTAACCTAAGAGCAATCTTTTAAGCATGTCTGCTACTGGTGCCGTTACCCTAATGATTTAAAAATTTATTTTTTACTGTTTTTTGCTTTCGAGAATTGATAAAATCAAGTGAATATGTTTGACGGCGTATGGGAATGTGATATGAGAATGGAACTTTTAGCACTTGGATCTTGCAAATTTCTTGTGTGCGCTCCCCTGCTTAAAGTATGCATAATGACTTCAGTTCTACTATCGGACCGCAGTTTAACGTAGTCCTACTTAATAAATTCATTAATTAACGATTTTTTAAAATTCTCCACTAAATAAAAGAAAAAAACATTTTTTTCTCGAATCCTGATATCTGTTCTTATTTAAAAAAATCTTTAAATGTACATTTAGCTTTTTCGCTTACATTTAGCAGTTTTCGACTGAAATTCCTCAGAAAACAGTTCAAAACTGTTTACAGAGAGCGTGATTTCCCATTGCTGTTGGGGAAATGGATGAAATTGAAACACTTTCTGCTAAAAATGATTGTCCTTTTTTTTTTTCTCCCCCCCCCCCCTTTTTCGTTCGCTTTTTTTTTTTTTGTGTTTGTGTGTGTGTGTGTGTGTGTGTGCAAAACTGATCAGGGTGTAAAATTTGACGATTACGTGAGGTGTGATGAAGAGTTGCCTGACTTCGCAACTGAAGTTGATGAAATAGGCGACAGGTCAGAATCAGTAGCTACTGAAATCGAAGATGAAACAACAATCGAAAATGTTAATTTTTCCAGTGTGTGTGTTTTATGTATTTTATTTGAAACACTTATGGAATAATTAAGGCAGCAAGACGCAAATTATACAGTATTTCCTTCCCGTTATAAAGTGTACAAATATCTTTTTTTTAAGTCAAGGAAAAAAAAATACAGTCAAATCAAAAGTCAAATATTTTACCTTTCTTACTCATGTAAAGAAGTATCCTTTATCAAAATTTAATAACTGTTGGTGAATAAGTAAATTTCCACATCTTTTATTTGTTTTCGGGTTGTATGTAGGTTGCGTCATTAAGGTAGGTCCATGTATTTGAAAAATATTACTTCCCTGGTCCAAACTGATTTTGGGAAACAATCCAATTTAATGTCGTTGCCCCCAATCGAGCCTAAACGAAGTCCGATCGTATTTAAATTTTTAGTATACATAAGAAATTCTGAACGATAAATCATTGTCCATTTTAGTTGACATACTAAATACTACTCCATTGATTCATCTTCCCTTCAAATATTTTGTATTGATAAGGTTTTTGCAATTGCCCTTGCAAGCATAATATTTTCAACAAGATGGATTATTAACAAAATCTTTGCAAGATGATTTTTGCCGTTTTTACATGTGCAGGGTGAAATTAAACCCTTTGATATAGATGACTGTCCTCAGGAGTGGTTTGATTGTTTTTATTATCATCTAAGTAAAATCCATTCTTTCTTTATATGATGTTCATTAACCGCCGACAATCATATGTTTTAGTACCAATTCTTGTTTCATTCACTTCCCATCCTGGGGGCTTGGGGTAGTGTACTACAGGTTTGATCAAAAGCTCTTCACCGGTACACTCTAAGAACAACAATTTCAAAAATGAGGAAAAGGTACTGAAATTTGAATATATCGCAGAGTCAAAATGGCTCCGTCAGTGTGGTATTCAAATTTAAAACATTCAAATACTCATAAAATACTCAAATTAACATGTGCTCATTTTGGAGGTATTTGGGCTAATTTTTAAATATGTAATAATTTCAAAATTGAGTATCAACCGAGTTATGTACTCGTTTTTGAGTATGAAATAATTCAGCACACTATTTGAAAACATGGGTTATCAGATTTGAAACAAAAAGTTTCAAGAAAACTTAAAAGCATGAATGTACTCATTTTTGAAAACTTCATTTTTCTCAGTGTAAACAACAAGCCAATGCCGATACAAAAAACAGAAGAACCAAGTATTTCTTGTCAACAAGTCGACCTTTTCAACCATAACAGCAAACGGTCACTTAACCCTTTTTCCGATGCGTCATACAAACACACAAACTTCAGAAACACAATTACTTTTTTAACAATTAATCAACAATTTGAGTTAATATTACCCTTATAACCTTCTGGTTGACTGTCTATGAGTGCATTGTCAATATTTACGTTTAATTTTCCCGAGAGTAGTGTTCTTTCTGTCCCAGAACATAACAAAAAGATCATGCAAAGGAATGTTGGAAAGTCCACGTTTTTGAGATTCACGCGATTTTCCTGAGACAGGTATTGAGTTTAATGATGGGAAGGTCGTTGCTGATTGGCTTCGTTTCTGCTCGTCATTCGATTCCTCGAGCTAACTGGAAGAGTTGTTTCCCTCCAGCTCAGCGCTAACGCGACTTCTGGAAATCTTTGGTTTCAACTTCGCATTTCTGACTGGTGGCATACAGAAGTTGAAACTCGCTCATTAAATGTGTTTATTTCGTTACTTGGTTCGATTCTTTAAAGGAGAGAAGTTGAGTGCATTGGGAAACTGATCTTCATTTCATCTTCGAGTTTTTAATGATGTATTCATAAAGTCGATGGTTTTATGATGGGGCAAGAAAAAAAGTGTTCAATGGATTGGTTTGAAGATGCACCATTGTAAATCTTTTTTTTTTCTTTTTTCTTTTTTTTTTTTTTTTTTTTGCACCTTGTGCAAATTTCATTTAAAATTTGAATAAAATAAGAAATTTTAAGAAGAATATTTTACCGAGCTTTTAATTCATTAAAACGTCATCATAAAAAAATTTTTGCAAAAAAAAAAAAAAAATAAAACCGACTTCAAAATTGCTCTAAAAAGTGAAAAATAATTTTATTCTTTAAACACCATCGATAATACTTTTAAACATAATTTTTGAAGTTGACGCAGAAACAAAATCCAGTGTAACGATGCTTCGTTCATATTTTTTTTCAGAAAATCATCCAAAGTTAGGAAAGAAATACTTATATCGCTACTCAAATATGCTGTTATCAATGCATAATGTATGTGGTAGTGAAGAAACTAAGCCTGGTTAAATTTATAGTTGTAGTTGAGTTATGGCTGTGAATGATCTTATCGATCGTTTTTGCGCTAACTTCAAAAATTATGTTTAAAAGTATTATCGATGTTGTTTAAAGGATAAAATTATTTTTCACTTTTTAGAGCAATTTTAAAGTTGGTTCTATTTTTTTAATTTCATTCTTTTTAGTGTAAATGTAATATTTCAGTAAAAGTAAGAAGTTACGTAGTAAGAGAGAGGTTCAGCTCTATATCACTGTATTTCTTCAGAGAAGCCTTCATTCAAAATTATCATTACAATTACTATTAATGTTACTGTTATATGGCACCAAACTTTTATAACAATGGGTTTCATATCATTTTAATCATTTAATAGGGAAATCGCATAAAATTTTATTATTTTTTTGCTCATAACTTTTTGTTAAAGAACAAATACGGTCAAATAAAGTAATGGGACATAAGTTGAGCCATCCTTTATCCATTAAAAAAAAAAAAGAATCATCAAAATCGGTTCACTAGGTGAGACGCTGTGAGTGGACAAACAAACAAACAAACAAACATACATACGGTATGAACTGATAACCGCCTCCTTTTTGAAGTCGGTTAAAAAGCAGTCGTCGACAGTCGTCGATTCCTCGGATGAATGCATTTATTCCCAGGACTGCTAACTTCTGAACATTGAATGGAAGGAACTTAGTTCACTTGTTTTCAGAACTCCTACCTACTGATCAATTTAGTTCAGTACTAAATAAAAGGCTTTATTTTTTGCTATATGGGGAGAGTTGTATCTTGGGACACTTTTCATATTTTAATTGTCAACGTCAATTATATTAATCAAATTTAAAATCTAAAACTCACATTAAAATACCCCAACATACTTCTATGCAATATAATTTCTAAAATTCAAACAGTTTGAAAATAAAATATTGCCAGCAATTTAAAGTAAAAGTTCCAAGCTGTTCCAAGCTACAACATCCTATTGCACCTTGAGACACACCCTGTTGTACTATGGGAAAGTCTTCATGGTTCAGGATTTAACCAAGTTTCACCAGAAAACAAAAAAACAAAAAAATCACGCTGTTGAATGAATTCATGAGTAATTAATTATGAATAATGAATTATGAATTATTATCTGACATTGAATGTGTTTAAAAGATTACATAAGACATTCTTTCAAAATCTAAACCTGCTATGTTGGCTGGAAACAGCGCTAGAAGCAATTAAAAGTTAGTGAAAATTCATTTTTATTTGCTTTTTCACGCGACATAGTTAGCGTGAAGAAATTGCTGGATAATATTGTGGTGTTGCCAATTCTCGCTGGAGCATAAAGAAATGAAAAACTTGCATTTGTTTTTATTATTGAGGCTTTTTGGGTAACTACGGGCATTTAAAATATTTCCATTTTGATTATGTTTTTGCGATTTTAATATTTAAATAAATCATTTTACGGAGTGAGGGACGACTTTCGGTTTAAGCTCCCAATAATACCTGCATTTGCTATCACCACAAACAGATCTCAAGGTGAAACTTTTGATAAAATTGGCGTATTATTACGACGTCCAGTGCTTTCGCATGTACAATTATATGTTGCCGTGAGTAAGAGTGCGTTCATTTGACTGTTGGAAATTTTATAATTAACAGCAAGATCATGCCTACTTTTACAAAAAATATTGTTTGTACAGAAGTTTTACGTATTAAGGGAGTTTTGTGGCATCATTTCATTCAGAACGACTTCCATAATTGTGAAATAGCGAACTTTATCCATTTTGGCACCAATGCCAGGACGAGAAATATTTTTCTTTTGCATTCTTAAACTAGTATGTTGTGGCCATCACGAAACTTTCTTCTATATTTTTCCTTTTTCTGATCCCTCCCTATGCTTGACGAGGAAGCAATATTCCTAACAAAAACAAAATTACACATGCAAAAACTTGACCACCATCCCAATGTCTGAATTATTGTAAAAACAAAACAAAGAGCGAAAATTGAAAGTTACTTTAAAAGCCTTACTTGAATTAATTACAAATATTTTATTTATTAACAAACATAAGATGGCAACAGTTAAAAATTTTAAATCATTGAGATAATATTTCCAATCATTTCCATACAATTAAAATCACGAGAAATACGCAGACGACAATCTATTACGATTTATCTTTCTTATTGTTGCATTAATAAAACTATTTTTATTCGCAAAAAAAAAAAAAAAAAAAAAAAAATCAACACCTCTTGGAGCGATTGGAGTCAAAATTGAACCAAAGCCAGTTTACGTATGGATTCACATATATTCCAAATTTCAACCAGAACGTAGCATTACTTCTTGAGATAGGGCACTCACAATGGAAAAAAAGAACGGGCGATTGCGCTACCCCCTTTTTAGCTGTTGACACCAAAATAAAATCGGCTCTTATACCCACTAAGGGCTACTTGTCAAAAAAATTTTGTTTGATTCCGTTCGTTATTTCTTGAGATACAGCAGTCACAATTGACAGCAAAAAACGTTCTATAACTCAACCCCCTTTTGAGCTATTGACACCAAAATTGAATCAGCACCTGCTCCTGTTAGGGGCAACATATGGACCAAATTTTGTTTGATTCCGCCAGTTACTTCCTGAGGAATAGCAAGCACGTGTAACTCAAAAAACGTCCCATTGCTCCACCCCCCTTGGATTAATTCGCGCCAAAAACCAATGGGCACAAGTTCACATAGGGGCACATATGTGTACCAAATTTCGTTCAATTTCATGCGGTAGGTTTTGCTGTAGAGCGGCCACAAAAAAAATGGTCACACACAGACGTGACACACATACACACACATACACACATACACACACAGATAGACAGACATTTTCCAAAAATAGTCGAAATGGACTCAGCACACCTCAAAACGTTCGAATCCGTCAAAATTCGAAATTCGAAAATTTGCACGAATCCAATACTTTCTTCTATATATTAGATATAGAAGAAAGTAAAAACGAGTACAGAAATGTCTATTTGCAAGGAACTGAATACGAATGAAGTACCTCTTTAAGGTGGGGTTCATTAAATTGTAACCGTTTGTGACAAGGCGGAGGAAATAAATGACAAGGGGAATATACAATGGGGAGAAAGGGACATCAAGCTTTTTTTTTTTTTGATAATAACGTTTAAATGAAACAGTGTGATATATGGCAAAGGGAAGAGGGACTATGGTGAAGTGTGAAACTTTGCGACAAAGGGGAGAGAGATCAAAAATTTTGAAAAGTGCATTTGTCAGTTTTCCCCTAAACCGTAAACAAATCACAAACACGATGTTTTTTAAAAATTACACTAATATTGCGACGTCCAGTGTTTTTGAATGGACAATTTTTAATGTAGCATGTAGGAATCGTTCATTTGACTGTTTGGAATTTAATAATTCTAACGGCAGAGGTCAAGGCAACTTACTCAATAATATTAATCTTATTAAAAGAAGCATTGTTCATGCAGAAGTTTTACGTATAATCTGAGTTTTGCAGGATCATTTCATTCGGGAAGATTTCGATAATTGTTAAATTGGCGGACGCTCTTCATCTATTGGCGTCAAATGTTTGGCACTGATTGCAGCTAGAGAAATGCTTTTACTTTGCATACGAAAACAAAGAGTAGGGAAATGTATATTTGCTCACGGTTGCCACAAAATAGGGACTGTCCACGAACGAAGTCCCGCTTTAAGGGGGGGGGGGGTTCACGAAATAGTAACCCCACCTTAGTAATAGAGGAAAGACGTGACAAGAGGGGCATACAATGGGGAGAACGTGACCACAAGCCTTTTTTAAATAGAAACGTTTATGAAAAACAGCGTGACATGTGACAAAAGGAAGAGGGGGTATAGTGAAGTGCAAAACATTGTGACAAAGGGGAGGGAGATGATCGAAAATGTTGAAAAGTGTGACATCAGTTATGCACCGCCTTTAACCAAGTCGACCTTTTTTAAGAATTTTACAATTATTACGACGCCCAGTGTTTTTAAATGGACAGTTATATGTTGACACGAGTAGAGTTTGTTCATTTGATACTTGGAAATTTATATTTCTAATGACGAAGAAGCAGCTTACTCAATAATAGTAGACGTTTTATAAGTAACATTGTTCACACAGAAGTTTTACGTATAGAGTTTTGATGCTTCATTTCATACGGGAAGATTTCGAAAATTGGATAATTGGTGATTTTTATCCATTGGTGTCAATTTTTTTGTTTCCAATGCCAGCGCGAAAAAGTATTTTTCCTTTGCATACGTAAACAAAGCGTAGGGAAATATTTATTTGCCTTAGGGTTAGCACAAAGCAACATGATATCCAAAATAAAATTATTCAAGCCAGCAATTTGTCGACAACACCAATTTCTCAATGGGGTTGTTTCCTTCAATCAAAAGTATTACTTTTAGGCACTGAAATATATAGAAGAAAAAAAAACGTTGAGCCAGAAAAAACTTTTATTTTCTCAGCAGTTGCTTTTTTAAAAACTTTTTTGAATGTCCGATTTTGGAAATAAAGCGTGGTCTTTATGACGTTATAACTAATGTACTTTGGCGCGCGACTCCATTGCCGCGCTAAATATTTACGGTTTGCTCTCAACCGCGTTTTTGGGTTATGATAATTTGCGCTTTGCGCTAATGGCATCAATGAGTGGCATTTTATCGCTTTTGATGCAAATAATGATAATAATAATAATAATAATAATAATAATAATTTCAATCAGCACACCGATTAAAATAGTTGTTAAAAAATATTAATTTTTTTCATATTATTTAAAAAATGGTTAAAACCTTTGTTTTTAAGCATCTTCTTTCAGTAAAAAATACTTTGAAAATTTCGGAAGCGACCCCATTACCGAAATATCTCCTTTCATCCATTTATTTTGAGATTAACAGATAAAAAGAAAGATTGGAATAAAGTATTGTGTGTCCGTATAAAAATTGTTTGTTTTTAGATATGCAGTAAACATGAGTAAGAGTAGAAATACAAATGTTGGAAATAGTTAAATTCATACAAGTTTTCTCAAATATTCATTTATGAATATGGTCGAATTTCGACCACTGAGCGAACACTAGTCATATATAAACATTTCAATTCAATGCAATCCAATATTGATTCGTTATCCCTCCTTGCAGTGGCGGATTGGTTGAAAAAATCGGTCCTGGCATTAGGAGATGTAGCGGCCCCATAGCTCTAATAGATATTAAATTTTATCTAACGATTGGGATATCACTTAAATATGAGGAAATTGTTCTTAACAACTAAATATGTTTTATTTAAACAAAATTTAACAGATATGAACACTTCTGCGCTTTATTGGTGAACAAATTGATACAGTATTAGCTAAACCTTATTTTGGGGGAAAATTGTGATTGTAATTGTCCATTTTTAAGTATTTTTATAATGCCCGGAACTTGACTGAATATTTCCTTAATGATAACTCTGCTTGGCTAGTACAGGCGCGGATCCAAAGGGGGGTGGGGCAATGGGGGCAATTGCCCCTTCCTGGGAAAATCAGGGGCGCCAGTAGGAAGGGGGCGCCGAAAGCGTCCCTAGACGAATATTTAAATACCAAAAAGAAAGAACGAAAGATAGTCGGAAAATTTATTTGTCTCATTCACCAATTCTCAACTTGTGTGAAGTGGGGCGCTTCCGTGCCCCTCTAGGGGGCGCAATATCCGCAAGTTCTGAGCTTTCTTTCTGAATTTGGTAGGAAAATTTTGGAATCGGGTACAAAAGAAAGACATTTGGAAAATTTATTTGGTTCATTGACCACTTCTCAATGTTTGGAGAGTAGGGCACGTCCCTTAGGGGCGCAATATTCGCAACTAATGAATTTTCCTTCTAAATATAGCGGGAGGGGGGGGGGAGTTTTGGAATTAGGGACAAAAGAAAGAAATATACTTGGAAAATTTATTTGTCTCATTTACGATTCTAAACCAATATCAAGTAGTGCGCTTCCACGCCCCTCTTAGGGGCGCAATATTCGCAACTTAAGAAATTTCCCTCCAAATTTAGGGGAAAAGTTTTAAAATTGGGTATAGAAGAAAGACATTCAGAAAAGTTATTTGGTTCATTCACCAGTTCTCAATCTGTGGGGAGTGGAGCGCGTTCCCCTAGGGGGCGCAATATCCGTAACTAATGAGTTTTCCTTTGAAATTTAGAGAGGAAGTTTTGGAATTAGGTACAAAAGAAAGAAAGATACTTGGAAAATTTATTTGTTTCATTCACCGGTTCTCAACCTGTGGGAAGCGAGCCGCTTCCGCGCTCCTCTAGGGGGCGCACTATTCGCAACTTATAAATTTTCAATCTAAATTTAGGGGAGGGGGGGAGTTTTGGAATTTGGTACAAAAGAAAGACATTTTAAAAATTTATTTGGTTCTTTCACCGGTTCTCAGCGCCCCCTGGGTGGCGCAATATCTGCAACTTATGAGTTTCCCTATACATCAACTGGGAAAGTTTTGGAATTGGGTACAAAAGAAAGAGAGACATTTGAAAAATTTATTTGGTTCACTTACCAATTCTATATCTGTGAGGCGCCCGCGCTCCCTAGGGGGCGCAATATCTGCATTTCATGAGTATCCCTCAAAATTTAGGGGAAGTTTTGGAACTGGGTGCAAAAGAAAGACATTCAAAAAAAAAAATTTCACGTCATTAACCGTTCCTCAACCAGTGAGGAGTGGGGCGCGTCTGCGTCTGCTTAGGGGCGCAATATTATGAGAATTGCCCGTTCTCAACAGCGGTTACAGAAATTTTTCAAGTGAAGAGCGATTGATTTTAATCATTCAACCTTTACTACGTATCCTCAGGCCCTGATTAACGCACAGGCCTACTAGGCCTGGACTACTAGGCCCCTCTTCAAAAGGGGTCCCAAATTACTTAAAAAATTATGCATGGCATTACAACTATACGAAAAATACACACATTTTCAAAATAATAGCCTTCAGGGAGACCTCCAAATTATTGTGCGCCTTGGGCCTCACTTTTATTAGTCGAGCCCTGCGTATCCTGGTTACACATGTTAATAACACAGGTTTAGGTCTTGTGAAACATTTCCGCTTGAGAACTCTGATCCCCCACCCCTTTTCCCTGCTATTATCGAAGATCATCTAAAATTGCGTTTTTCAACATTCAGCAATGAAAAAAACTGTGGGGGAGGCCCTCCTAGAGGGAGCGGCCCTCCTTTATCCTCCTTAGAGTCCCTATATAGAAGCTAGCATCTATATAGGGACTCTAATCTTCCTAACATCATCGAAGAGCGTCAAAAATTCCATTATTGACTTCAATTTCTAAAAGTTTCCGGAAGAGAGTTTCAGAATTCCATTTCTTCGTTTATCGTTAAAGCTGGCTTGCGATTGTGTTTTTTATTTATGATTTTAGTTTTCAAAAATATCTGAAGGAAGGAGCGAACCTCTCCCCTCTCTGCCATCACCGAAGATCGCCAAAAATTGCGTTTTTGAAGCTTCGATTTCGAAAAATGTTCGCGGGAAAGTTCCAAATCCAAACCCTTCCACTAACGCCTAACGTCATCAAAGAAATACTACAATTACGTCTTTAGAATTTTAATTTCGACAAAATTTCCAAGAAAGAGACTCCTAACCTCTCTTTGTGAAGCATCATCGAAGATCGTCTGAAATTGCGTTCATAAAACTTAAAAAAAAAAAAAAAAAAAAAAAAAATACACACCTCAAAAAAAAAAAAAAAAATATATATATATATAAACCTCATTCCTTCCTTCAACATTACGAAAGATAGTTTACAATAGCGTTTTTATGACTTAAGTTTTGAAAACTATCTGGAAGTAGGGGGTTTGGAGGTGAAAACACCCCTTAGAGCCATTGGTTTTAACATAAATGCCAATTCTAGTACAGTAGTTTGATCAAAAAACCACCTTCAAAAGGTATTTTTGATTTAAAAAAAATCCACTTCATCAAAAAACCTTCTCCCGAGGATATTTTTAATTAAAAAATAGTCCCTCCAGATAGTATTTTGCATCGAAAAACCTCCTCCGGAAGGTATTTCTGGCTGCGCTAGTGCAGTCTGTAATTACATTCTTCTTATGTGGCGCAACCAGAGGAGGGGTCCACAAGACCCGTACCTACCCCTGAATGCTGAGTTGATGTTTTTTTCTTCAGAAGTATTCTTTCTTACTGAGAGGCAGAAAGGAACATGCCTTAGGGATAGAAAAGTTATTTTAACAAGGGAAAAAATTTTAGGAAAAAAACCTTAATTATTTTTAAAAGAAATCTTTAAATTAAAAACTTTTAACAGTTGCAGATTCTTGGTCAGCTAATTTGTTCTACCTCCCTTCTGAAAATAAGAATGCTGTGCGCGAAGCTCACCCCCCCCCCCCCCCCATCGAAAATTATTTCAGATAGTCTCAAATTTTGTTTCCTGGTCTTTAATTTCGTGGAGATTATTCAGGAGGAAGAGCCCCCGAACACCCCGCCATCTAACAACACCGAAGATCGTCTAAGTAGCGATTTTGAATCTTCAATTTCGAAAAATTACCAGGCCCTTAACCTTATCAAATGTAGCCTACAACCGCATTTTTAAGAGTTCAATTTCGAAAAATTCCTTGGGAGGGGCCTTTGAAATCCGTCCCTCTAATATCAAGAAAGAATGACGGAAATTGTGTTTTTAAAGCAACAATTTTGTTAGTTTTAAGAGGATGAACCACTGAATTTTTCCCTCTAACATCATTGAAGAAAGTCTAAAAACCTTTGTTTTAAGGACTTCAATTTCGAAAAATTTCCAGAGGAGAGTCCCCCCTGGAACTCCCCTTTCCTCAATATCTTCAGATTGTCAAAAATTTCGCTTTTGGAGCTTCAATTTTGAAACATTGGCTGGGGGTGATAAATCGACTCAAAAAATCAGTATTCTAGTAGTTCAATAATTATTGGCATTCTAGGGCTTTTTTTACCGTTTGATAATAGCCTATTTGCATCGATGACATCTCCTAAACCCCAGATCCTTCTTTAACATCCACAAATGCAATCTATAATCACGTTTTTAAGACATAAATTTCAAAAAAATTCTGAGGAGGGCCCCGAACATTTGCTTTCTTTAATATTACCAAAGATCATCTCCCAGTTTTTACCTCCCAACGGTCCTGTTAGTTTTTGAATATGTGTTATATACAACATATATACCATATGTCTGAGGGAATTTTTTTAAGTGCTCCCCCTCCCTCCCCACCTTTTCAAACGAAAAAAAAAAACTATTTTCAAGTTGTGCACCTGCTCTTCTTTTAACTTCAGATGGAATGCAATGGCGTTTTTAAGACTACAATTTTGAAACATTTTTGAAGAACCCCCATCCTCCTTCCGCTAAATTCATCTAAGATCGACTGAAATTGCGTTTATGGCAGGTGCACAGTCCCTCAAATTATCACCTCCATCGCCTCTCCCTTGCATCCGCGCTTACATTTTTGCATTTTGTTATTTAAGACTATACTAAAACAATTGTTTACACTGAAAATGTTATGCGCATCAATTACTTTTATTGCAATAATAAATCACAATACCTTGTTGTATTTTTTTCTTGATAGGGCGAAGTGAGGGGGAAGGGTCACCACAAATTAACGTCCTAGGTGTCACTCGTTCTGATAACTCGACTATAAAATCCTATTAGTTTATCCTACATTAATCCTAATTAATTATCCTAAAATCCTACATTTTAGGATAATTAATTAGGAGTTAGTATAATTAGTTTATTTAAATTATTTTTCGCTTCCAGTAGCAATGTATTTTTACTTAATATTTTTTTACCAAGCGGGAGAATAGCTGAATGTTCAAAAGTAAAGAAGATGTGGATAACAAACAAAAATGTGATTTTTCCTCTCTATGAATTCATTTGGTGGGGGGGGGGGCGCAAGGTGTGTGGGGGCGCCGAAAAATTGAAAAAAAAGTGCCCCCTCCTGAGCCGAATCCTGGATCCGCGCCTGGGCCAGTATGTCCTTTTTTGCAGTCATAACAAGTAACTTAATTGCCCTGTTATATGAAACTGATCTAGCGATGTTCATGGGTGAAAGACTAGGGCCGTCTTAGAACGTGATGGGTCCCTCGACACAAACATACATTACTAGGCCCTCTCATGAACATTCCCTTTTTTATCCTGCCATGTCCTAACGACCCCCAGACTAGATGCGAGGGCAAAAACCTAGCGGGAGGGGTCGGGTACGAGTTTGGCAGCCCCTTAATATTTTTTCAAACGCATGTATCAATACAAAGAGAGAGAGAGAGAGAGTGGACTTAGCTTTCTGGCTTCTAGAAGTCATTAAAGTATTAGCAATATAAGCTTAATGGAAAGATTAATGTTGAGACTGAAATAGGGGGGGGGGTCCGGGGGCCTCTCCCCCGGAAAATTTTCGAAAATGTAGTCTTAAAAACTCAATTTTAGACAATATTTGGTGATGTTAGGGGAGCGTAGGTTCAGGGCTTCTCCTGCTGCAATTTTTCAGAAGTGGAAATCCAAAAACAGAATTTTAAATTATCTTCGAGTATATGGTATAAAGAGCGGTTCCGGGGGCTTTCCTCTGAAATTTTTAAAAATATATTAGTTCTGAAAACGCAGTTTTAGAAGATCTTTGGTGATTTTAAGTCGAAATAGATTCCAAGGTCATCCAACAGAAAATTTTCAAATTGAAGTCTTAAAAGCCTTTTTTGGTAAAGACTAGGACACCGGCAGTTACTCGAAAATTAAGTTCCGAAAATGAAATTTTTGCTGACATTCGGTGATGTTAACAAAAGGAGTTTTCAGGAGGCTCACCCCGGAAAAATTTCGAAATTGAAGCAGTAAAAACGAGATTAAAAACGTTCTTCGTTGATAATGTCGACAAAGAGGAGGAGGCGGGGCACTTTCTCAGAAAATTTTTGATACTGTTAATTTAAAAACACAGTTTTAGACCATCTTTGGGAATGTTAAAAAAAAAAAAAAAATGGGAGAGGTTCGAGTACTTTCCTCCAGCAAATTTTCGAAACTGGATGCTCCTCAATGGTATTTTAAGATTGCATATTTCTAAATAATTTTACGTAAAAAAATATTTTGTCACTTTTATTCCAATTGTTATAAACAGAGTCGCCGAGAGCAAAAGCGGATCCGGGGAAAAATGACAAAGGTCAATTCTTTCACAAGCCTTATTCTACACCTTTCACCATTAGGATATTTTACTCTCTGGACGAGTTCAATTCCGAACCAGGCCCCTATTCCTCACGTCGGCCCTTGTTGTAAGTTGCATTTTATAGCAATTGTGAATTGTTATTTATAAATAAAAGCGTCAAAAGGACCAAAAGTAGTTTAACTTTTTATGACCGCTAACATTTCCCTGGTTTTTTTTTTTAATTTATTCATTAATTTTTTATTAGAACACTAAAAATGTATTGGCAGCCGCAAAACCCGACTAACTAAAAGTGAGGGCCTAGGTTCACATTAATTTGGAGGCCCCTAGAAGACTATGCAGTGTTTCATTTACATTTTAAAAGCACGAATGCACTTTTGGAGACCTCTTTGTCTAACCACAAAATTATGTATAAATCACTTATGTGCATTTATGAATCCCCTTTGGGCCCCCTCATAATCGTGACCGAGTAAATTCGTTACTGGCAGAATGATTAAAAATTCCCCTATAAAGAAGTTTTTTTTTCAATTAATAACTCATAATTTTTAATTTTTTTAAAAATACATGTATTTTTCATATCGTTGCAATGCTATGCATAATTCATTAAAAAATGTGGGGCCCCTTAGGAACATGGGGCCCCAGGCCTAGGTCTAGTCAGCCTGTGAGGTAATCAGGCCCTGGGCAGCCCCATTTGAGAAATTCCCCCTCCCCCTCCTCTTGTGGTGACGGCCCTACTCCCTCCACCCTCAAACTTTAGCCCATGCGTAAAGAGGAGCTGAGATAGTGTTTTGCGAATTTGCGTTATTCTAAACACATGCGCACAAAATTAACATTTTGCTGTTAGTAGACAGGCCCGAAAGACTTTGCTGTTGGTTGGTCGGCCTCAAGCATGACCGGCCCACCGGGCAAATGCCCGGTTGCCCGCCGGCTGTATCCGCCACTGCCTCCTTGCTAACTTATTGCTCAGATTTTACTGCAGATCGTAAAGATAAAAGACTTCTCATCTGAAACTTTGTTCTGGTAACTCTTGAGACTTGTTCACTTGTGAAGTCAGCAGCAAAGAAGAAATCAGCGACTGCACGTGTTTTAAGATTATTTTTTCGCGAGAGAATACAAGTCAAAATTTAGGAGAAAAAGTAACTCACCCGGTGTTTTCGAAGACGCTCTTTCAGAAAAAAAAAAAAAAAACCCGATTCCATCTATTAACGCGCTAAATCTTGCTCTTGATCGTACTGTTTGACGTAACTTCAATCTAAAACCGAGATGATGTGTGCATCACATGACTTCCTTTTACTCCAATTTAATGTCATTTCCCCATTATTCGCTATTTTAATGTGATTCAATATTTATTCTCTAAATATCACCAACAATGGCCAAATTGAAACCAAAAAAAAAAAAAAAACTCCGCCAAATTTGTCGCCAAGTTGGCGACAAAACTTGGCGACCAAAAGACTGGCGATATATCGCCAAGTGTCCGACAAATTATAACGCCACTTGAGTTTACATCGAAATTAACAATGATTTCCCCCCAAAAAGGTGCAAAAGACCCCCTTAGGAACATCCGAAAGCAACCAAAAGGGGAGGTGCACAACTAGACCCCACTACGAGTCTATGTACCAAATTTCAACTTTCTAGGACATACCATTTTTGAGTTAAGCGAGATACATACGCACATACGCACATACACACATACGCACATACATACAGACGTCACGAGAAAAGTCGTTGTAATTACCTCGGTGATGGTCAAAATGGATATTTCGCGTGTCTATACATTCTTAGGCACTTTTCCGCATGTGGTCGAATCGAAAAAAAAACTCAACATTCATTTGGGGGTGAGCAAAATGGAAATTAAGGGCGATTTTTGAGTGAAAATTTTTTCGCGAATACAATACTTCCTTTTTTGTAAAAGGAAGTAATAATGTTCAAGTATTTCTTACCATCACTGCTTGAGTGAGCGTCATTATAAACTTGGTCCTAAATCTTGCTTACAATTATTGATTCCTTATCCTTGCTAAATTATTGCTTACTACCAACCGGCACAACCTTGAGGGTCACGGATTTAGACGAAATCCCACATATAGATCGATTCCCACTAGGTATGAGCTTAGGTAAAGTGGTGTGACTGCATGGGCCCTAGTTCGACTGCAACGGGGGTTCAAAGTTGATAATTTGGATCCAGAACTATAGTGAAGTTTCCTTTAGAATTACCATTTTTACCTTTTTACTTCCTTTTACAAAAAAGGAAGTATTGTATTCGCGAAAAAATTTTCACTCAAAAATCGCCCTTAATTTCCATTTTGCTCACCCCCAAATGAATGTTGAGTTTTTTTTTCGATTCGACCACATGCGGAAAAGTGCCTAAGAATGTATAGACACGCGAAATATCCATTTTGACCATCACCGAGGTAATTACAACGACTTTTCTCGTGACGTCTGTATGTATGTGCGTATGTGCGTATGTATCTCGCATAACTCAAAAATGGTATGTCCTAGAAAGTTGAAATTTGGTACATAGACTCGTAGTGGGGTCTAGTTGTGCACCTCCCCTTTTGGTTGCATTCGGGTGTTTCTAAAGGGGTCTTTTGCACCTTTTTGGGGGGAAATCATTGTTAATTTCGATGCAAACTCAAGTGGTGTTATAATTTGGCGGTCACTTGGCGATATATCGCCAGTCTTTTGGTTGCCAAGTTTTGTCGCCAACTTGGCGACAAATTTGGCGATTTTTTTTTTTTTTTTAAATCTGCTTTCAATGTGGCCATTGCTAGTGATATTTAAAGAGTTAGAGAGAGAATCCCATTAAAATTGCAATAATAGGGAAATAGCATTAAATTGGTGTAAAAGGAAGTCATGTGATGCACACATCAGCTCGTTTTCTGCTATTGTACTGCAGTATGAGCCATTTGCATGCACTTATCCTTGAATTAATTACATTGGATACTGATTTTTTTTAAGTGGTTCTTAAATTTAGATTGGACACTACTCTTAATTTTAATAATTTGAATGCCGAAATAACATAGTTACAGGATATTTATAATATGCAAATGAAACTAATTATTTTCGCATTTTATATTAATTCTGTGCTAGTAAAATGTATTAACCGTTTGCTAATGAAAGCATTTACTTTAACCGGATATTTATCGTCTGTTATCAAAGTTATTCCACAATAATAAGCAAAAATCAGGAGAAGAGAAAAAGTTCTAACTTATTGCTCGTTGCACAATCGTTGTACTAACAATAGATGCCAATTGTGTCAGAACATAGTGTCTAAGTCTGAAATTCCAATGGAAACACCATTGCATTTCTGGCCCAAACTAGCAACTTTGGAGCCTCGTGGCAGCCAAACCAGGGCCTATGCAGTCAAACCGCTTTACCTGGGCTCATACCTAGGGGGAATGAACCTATATCTTGAATTTTGTACAGATCCGTGACCCTCAAGGTTATGCCGTTTGGTGGTTAGATTTTACTCCAGATCGTGGATATAAATGACATCTCATTTGAAACAAGGTTGTATTTTTGGTCTTGATCGTGTTATTTGAAGAAACAATAATTTCAAAAAAAAATCTAACCACACTATTTGTTGCATCTTCATACGAAACTAATTGTTAAAATCTTGCTTTTAATAACAGTTTAAAGCATTCACATACTAAATTTATTTTTCAAATCTCTTTTCAAATTCCACTGGTTTATTTATTTTCATGTTGCATTTTAAGCTCAAATATTAAAATTGATCAACTCTTGATGTACCTTCATTTGAAATATTTCTCATATATATATAATAACCAAAGATCGAGTAACGCTCCTGAAGTCATCAACAATGAAATTCGCTCCACGGTATGATAATTTGGTAATGTGTGTTGGTAACGCTTAACATGCAGGGAAAGGCTTCATTGTGACAAGGCTGAACTCGATTCCGTCACTTAACTATTTTACTGGTTAGACGGTGTCATTTCAGGGGAATGAAGAAACAAGTGGTCAATAATGAGCGCTATCTACTGCAGTTCAGGGTTCATCCACTGGAGTTAGGGTTAAAATTCCAATTATCAAAATATCATCAAACAGGCAATGGCTTCATTCAAAAGTAGAAGCAATTTTCACCCCTCATATCTTGACGGGCGATTTTCTAGTACTGATAATATATTTCCCTTAGCCCAAACCGTATGATGAATCTTCGTAAAAAACTTCAGGCTCAAACCTCAATCTTCATCGTACTTCTTAATAAATTCAGGACTCAAATCCTGCTCTAGATCCCGGAGAGCCTCAATAAGAGAACACAGGAGGTCAGGTCACTGTTCCCCAAAAAATCTACTTCCCATCAAAAAATGACTTGCTTGGCGAATATTGTCTGATGATGATGATTTTGAACTATGATGATTTTTGAGGACAAATATAAAATGGAGAAACAACTGCTATCTTTATCTTTACTAATAATAAAGCTGAAAGTCTCTCTGTCCGGAGGATGTCTGTAGGATGTCTGTGACGCGCATAGCGCCTAAACCGTTCGGCCGATTTTCATGAAATTTGGCACGAAGTTAGTATGTGGCATGGGGGTGTGCACCTCGAAGCGATTTTTCAAAAATTCGATGTGGTTTATTTTCTATTCCAATTTTAAGAAAAAAATATCATAAGATGGACGAATAAATTACGAAATTATCATAACGTGGAACCGTAACATGGGCACAAGCCAATTGGCGAGATACGGAATTATCATAACGTGGAACCGTAACATGGGCACAAGCCAACTGGCGAGAAAATTCACCATACATTATTTGTAAATATACAGGCGAACCAAAAGACCTTTTGTTTTTTCTATTACGGGCAAAGCCGTGCGGGTATCACTAGTAATAAATAAATAAAAAAAAAAGCTAATGCATCGGTTATCAGTAAGCCTGGGACTCATTTCAGTGCACAAATTTTCTGCAGTTTCAAATTCCTTTTTCTTAATTCGCGCTGGTCGGTATACAGTTAACAATGTCCAATACACCTCCTCAAACTGCCTCAAAGTCCTTCATCTTCCAATAATTCGGTCTCTTGCGTGCTGGTTTTGGATACATCATTTGGTGTGTGTGTGTATGTGTGTTTCTGTTATATTCTGTACAGTTTTTTTTTATTTTAATTTTTCTTATAGTTAGTTGTAATTTATCTTCAAAAAACGAGCATTTCCCAATATTTGTATCATTTTCAACGATCTCTTGATCACGATAGGTTCTAACTTTTTTTTTTTTTTTGTTAAAAAGCAAATATGAACACTTCTAGCTTGAAATTTACTTAAAGGAAACTTTAAAAACAAATTTAGTTATTAATTTTCCTTTTAAAATTATTTATAGTATGCAAATATCTCAATATTTTTCAAAAGCCTTTAATCTATGCAAATTTTTTTGGGAACCATAAAATCATTAAATTTTATCTCTTTATTCATACAGCTAAACGGCGAGACAAAACGGTACACCAATACCAGGTACAACAAACTATCCTTTTTTTTTACTGACACGAAATTTCTTTCTTGAAATTCAGTACAGTTAAGGCAACTATTCAAAAAATTTATCATAAAATATTGCTGCAATTTATGGTTGCAAAAATTTTTTCATAGCACAAATACATATTTGTAATCAGCGTTGGCGATTCGGGGGGGGGGGGCACTTTTTATGGTTATTTTTTTTTTCAATTTAGAAACCAAAACTAGAAATTATAAAAAAGGCAGAAATGTCAAAACTTTCAGAACATAATTACTTGTTTTACTTTGTATATTTGTTTACAAAACATTATTTAGCACAAGCAGTAACTTTTAGTTTATGTATTCATTGTTTAGATATTAGTAAATCAATTGTTTAACTACAACAAACCATACTTGTTGAATGAAATTATTACCAAGTGTTTGTGACACGTTAAAATACTTCGGGGTAAATATTGTAAGTCTAATTTATGTCTAAGTGTTTCTTCGGATAAAGTTGTTGCGTACAAAATTCATCAAAATCTTAATAAAAACGTGAGATAAGATGTTAGACATATCAATATCCACCTTAAACCATCCCTAACAAAATTTTGTACTTGTTTTTCTTTTATTGTTTGCTGCCGCTAAAAGTCCCATGGCTTTTTATTGTCTTCAGAGCCCGATCATCCTGACATTGGACATGAGGCACATTTCTATTTCAGCCCCCCCCCCCTCCCCCGGGCCCGACCAAGTGATTGCTCAAAAAAAAAAGCAGAAGTGTCAAAATTTTCAGAACATAATTATTTGTTTCACTTTATGTATCTGTTAACGAAACATTATTTAGCACAAGCAGTAACTTTTAGTTTATGTATTCATTGTTTAGATATTAGTAAATCAATTGTTTAACTACAACAGGCCATACTTGTTGAATGAAATTATTACCAAGTGTTTGTGACACGTTAAAATACTTCAGGTTAAATAATGTAAGTGCAATTCATGTCTAAGTGTTTCTTCGGGGAAAGTTATCGTGCACAAAATTCATCAAAATCTTAATAAAAACATGAGTTAAATTGTTAGATTTAAATAAATTACCACTCATCTGCTTTCAAAACCAGCCATTACAAAATTGTGTGTACTTTTCCCCCTCTTTTTTTTAAAATTTATTTTTGAGCAATCACGATTGCTTATTGCTTTTATTTGACTGTTTTTGGCGTTCCTATGATTTCATTTTCCTCTCGCCACCCTCTGCAGCACCACAGTCGACCGGCTCCTCACGATGCTGCTCCTCTAGCGAAAACCGTCTCTAGGTTGCATCCATGTCCTACACACACACGCATACATACACGCACCTACACACACATATATACATACATACACCTACATACACAAACATATACACACACGCATATATACAGACACCTACACATACACAGAAACACACACACATGCATACAGACACACATGCCTACATTCACACACACTCGTGATTGCAAAAAACATAATTTGAATTCAAAATGTCCAAATTCAAATTATTATTTTTTCTTTTTTTCTTTTCTTTTCTTTTTTCTTTTTTTTTTTTTTTTTGCAATCACTACGAATTTTATGACATTTAGTTTTTTTTTGCCCCCCCCCCCCCACCTTTTCGTCCCAATCGCCGCCTCTGTTTGTAATTATACTTGAAGTTAACTTTTATAAAAGGGCAAGTGAATTGTCAAGGAAGTGGACGAAACTAAAACATGGCGCGCATAAACGTACGAAAATGCAATTCATAACACCATCTGCTGATGAAAGAATCATTTTGTTTTCGTTCCGGTACTTTTATTTTATCGATTTTTCATTCGTGATTTTGAATCCAGAAATTTACATCAATAGATTGATTTTGGTACTGTCTCATTGAAAAAGAAATGCATATTTAACATCAGATAAATTGAAAACTCCTTGTTTAAAACTCGAAAATACCGGTATTTTACCTTGGCTAATATCGGTATTATGAAATTTAAAAATAGCTCGAAGTACCGGTATTCGGTATTCCGGTATTCCAATCAAAACATATCATCTTGAAAAGTTTCATTCTTAGTTTGAATTTTCTTTTTCTGCTCAAATATGGAACAAAATAGTGAACATTTTAGGTATTTTAGGACAAACCTTGAAATTTTAGGAATTTTGTAACAAAATTTGAAATTTAGGAAGTTTTAAGACAACTTCTACCTCTGTCTTAAAGCATTACACTATATAGTATAGTGTTCCGAAAATTATAATGTAGAGTAAGAAGCCGTTACATTGCCCTTTAAAACAAAACAAAAACTTTTTTTTTTTTTATTTTTTTTAAGGTGTTGAGGAGATATAAACTTTTAAATAAGGCGATTGGTTTTGGAAAAAAAATATATTTTGTAAATAGTATAGTTGATAAAAATTGAAAGCTATTTGTTGTTTAAAATTACACTTTGAAAATATATTTCAATGAAACATGGTTATATGGTATTTTTAAGGTACTTATCCAGTCTACTTTTAAGTAATGTGCAAAAGTTATTATTGTATTGCTTTAAAGGCTTATAGCTCTTCTATGCCTAGAAAAACAAGACAGTTTTTGTTTTTCTTAAAGGGCAATGTAACGGCGTCTTACCCTTGCATTTTCAAATTTTTATCACGTACCCCACAGGTCGCTTTTGGGGAGTGAAAAAACCCATTTTTTCTGTTTTTCTTAAGTTAACGCAATTTTTTCATAAGGAAGGATTGCCAGTATCGGCTTATTTGTTTTCTGTACTTCTACTATGCACAATTAACTGCAACAGGAAAAAAATTAGTTTCCTACAGTACGTTGATCATCGATTTTTTTTTTGGTTCGAAATGACGAAAACGGCATTTTTTTTTCAACCACGATTTGACCACGGAAAATTTCTAGTTAGGCCGTTTTCAACATTTTGAGCCTAAAAACGTCGATGATGAACTTACAGTAGGAAACTGATATTTTTTTTCATATTGCAGTTGATTGTGCATACTAGAAGCCCAGAAAAAATAAGCTGATATTAGCAGTTCTTTATTATGAAAAAATTACTTAAACTTTAGAAAAATGAAAAAAGGGATTTTTTTCACTCCCCAAAAGAGATCTTTGGGGTAGGTGATAAAAATTTGAAAATGCTAGGGTAAGAAGCCGTTACATTTTCCTTTAAAACAAAACAAAAACTGTCTTGTTTTTCTAGGGCATAGAAGAGATATAAGCCTTTAAAGTAATACAATAATAATTTTTGCACATTACTTAAAAAGAGACCAAGTAGACTGGATAAATACCTTAAAAATACCATATAACATTTTTCATTGAAATAGGATAACGCACGTGCGCATTTAATAATGTGCTCGTAACTTATTCTTAACCATGGCTGGAGAAATCCCAGGCACCGGGTGGACGGGTTACTGAACAAAAATACCTTGCCGTCTACAGTTCTTTTAGATCAAGGTCAAAAAAATCTGCCGTGTTTCCCCGAAAATAGCACATAAACATAAAAAAAGGTATTAGCATGAGTTTCCTGCGTAATGCAATCCCTACACAAAAATAAGCCCTCGTTAAAATCGTCATTAACAGAACGCTTTATGACCATAAATGTAGTAGCTGGGGCAAGCGTAACCGGGCAGCATTGTAAAGGCTACGCAAATCCTGATCACGGCATTACGAATCTGACAAGGTTTGTTCCAACCATAGATACATAACCAGAAACAGGCAACCGAGACCATTTAGTAAACGTGCAAGCGCCCGAAAAGTGCATGCGCGTAAGCAATTTTTTACGTAGATTACGAGGATGTGCATCCATAGGAAATTAATGGGTGCACTAATGAATAAGGCCACTAGGAAGTTGTGTTGTACACTAGATCGGTGCTTATGACACGACATCCAGACGAGCGTCTCATTAACTGATACCAAGATGGGCACATGACCAGACGCAAAAGCAACTAATAGCACATTCAAACCCAAAACAAGCGGATGTGCTGGCGACATATCAGCACATTTAGTATTTCATAAATGTGTCGCCTTACAAACGAATATTTGTCATTTACATTGCTCCACAAGACGACAGTGCTTAAAGTCGGATCAAGATTTTGGTTTTGGATAAGGTCATTATTAAAATACTAGAAAGTCGCCCGTCAAGGTATGACGGGTGAAAATAGCTTCTACATTTGAACGAAGCCATTGCATGTTTGGTGATAGTTTGATAGTTGATATTTTAACCCTTACTCCAATAGATCAACCCTAAACTCCAGTCGATAGCGTTCATAGTTGACCGCTTTTTCGTTTCTTCATTCCCCTGACATGACACAGTCTTACCAGTAAAACAGTTAAGTCACCGGATCGAGTTCAGCCTTGTCACAATACAGCCTTTCCCTGCATGTCAAACATTAACTGAAATATTATTCGCAACTCCAACGAACTATAGGGGGCACTGCAGTCACTGTCTAATGACCGACTTAAAAACTAAAACAAACGCATGTGGTAACGAAGAAAATGCTAAAAGTGTTGTGATTTTTGTTCGTATGTTCGATTTTTTCGCTTTATTCATTTGAAAAGATTTTTCAAAGTCTTTTGGTTATTCTGACCCATATAGAAAGAGATTAGAAACCAAAAAGTATTACGAAAGTAAACAATTAATGCAGAACATACAGTAAGTTGTTCTGAAGCAGCCATTTTCACGATGTTGAATTCGGAATTCATAAATTTTTGGTTCGCTTCGAACGGCATTTTCATTTTGTACCGTTTTTTCTATACATTAGTACATATTGTAACGGGTTCGGTGCGACTTCCACTTTCTTGAAATGAAGACACAGTTCTTGATAAAAACACAGGAAATTTATTTACACCATGTACAGGAAAGATCTTCAACAACTGCTAAATTATTCATCAGCAATTAAGCAATTATCACACAACACCGTAAACTCAACGTTTACACACGTATTTACTTCCAAATACGAAAACAACACAGCGAAATGCCTCGCTATAAACAGAGCAAAAATCTTCTCAGTTCGAAATATCAATCGAAACTAACTGTTTATCCATTGCTAACGGCTTAAATACACCGAAAAGAAATTTCTCAAATATTCCACACGCTTCTGTAAAGTAGTAGACCGTTATCAATGAAAAGAAAGAAAATAGGGGTCGTATATTTTAGCCATATGAAAAAGGGGTTGTATATTCATTACGGGAAACTATTTACAGGTTACGTTCCTACAATAATTACTATTTACAGAATTTGTAACAATATTAAGTTCAGTTTCGTGACATTTCCAGCATTTGTTGACATTTTGAAATCATGCATTTAATTCATTCGTCATGGAAATGATTTACCTGATATGCGAAATCTTGTCAAGATACATTATTCTTTCACACAATTTTAAAACCATAACCCTATAAACAGATTTTTGGCGAACTTTTATTTTTTATTGTTCAAATTCTTAACGTTCTTTCTGGATTTTTCAATCTGTTCTGCGATAAATATTTTCAAGAAAATTTATTTGCATACTGTCTATTTCAGTAGGATACTGTAGTAACAAAGGTTATTTAAATCATTTATGTGGAATTAGGTTAAGGAAAAGTGTCCAGTCAATGTTGTAAAGTTCGTTTTTTTTTCATCGAATTGAAAAACTGATATTTATTCAAATTCACTAAGAGCAAAATGTGTACTCACAGTTTATATATGGTGGTAGTTTTCTTTTCAGTTGATTGACCATTATTTCTTTTTACTTATCGAATTCTGTAATCTTACTATCATTTTATTTCACTCATGATAAAAATTAAAAATGGTTTAACTAAAAACGCGAAATTTCGCCAAGGCTACTTTGCTCGCACAATACTTAAACTATAACCCTAAACAAATTTGGCGAAACCTTTCAGCTGAGAATAAAAGGAATAAAGTAAATTCTTTCTCGGTTAAACATTTTTCATTTTGTTCTACGATAATAAATTCAAGAAAATATTTTGCATACTGTCCATTCCAACTAAATGCTGCTGTAAAATATGATTAGTTAAATTAATTTACGATTAAAAAAAACTCATATTCTTACAAATTCATACAAAACAATAAAAAATTTTACCTGGTATAACGTTATCCAATTTTGTTAATCCAGAGTTTTCTTGTTTACGCTTCCACCATTTAATACTTTTTTGAAAGAAATAAGGAAAACTAACATTATTTTGAGAAGCTCGAGAATACTACTAAGGGACGAATTAATTTGTGTAGCTGAAAGCAAACTAAGACTCATCGATTGCGTTAATAAATGCTCAGAACAAACTGCCTGTGTTTATGTCAACAGACACACGTGGAACGCAACGTGGCAATGTTTTAGTTTCATTGGCAGTTTTGTAAATCACCGCAAGGTAGCGTATTCGAGCGCTGGAGTTCCGAATCAAATGACCATGCCGTGGCGTAACTTTCATTATTGATGACGACAGGAGCATTACTCGATCATTGGCTATTATATATATGAGAATACGTTCTGTGTTTCTTCGAAAGACAGTTTAAATAAAGTTGCCAAACAATTGGATCGGAGAATGTCCAAATTTCCTGAAATTAAAGTTGATTTCAAAAATTTTTGAGATATTGTCTTTGGAAAAATTTCAAAAAAATATCAAGTTTAATGTATCTTAATGAATTAAAAAATCGCCAGTCTAGACAAGACGGGTGAAAATTGCATCAACATTTGAACGAAGCCATTGCCTGTTTGGTGATAGTTTGTTAGTTGAAATATTAACCCTAACTCCAGTGGATGAACCCTTAACTAAAGTAGATAGCGTTCATTGTTGACCACTTTTTCGTTTCTTCACTCCCCTGACATGACACAGCCTTACCAATAAAACAGTTAAGTTCCCGGATCCAGTTCAGCCTTGCCACAACGAAGCCTTTCCCTGCATGTCGAACACATTATCAAATGATCATGCCATGGCGCGTGTTTCAAGCGCATTACCCGATCATCAGCTATCATTTATGTGAGGATAACTACAGAAATCGGGAGGGTGTAGTAAGTATATAATATTTAAACACAACTGCGATTTTCCTTCGGAAATTTCTCAATCTGCAAAGTCCCTAGTTTTAATCTGTCTTTGGTCGTTTATTTTCTCCGACACATACACTTATTTCTAAGTTTATGACTTTTGATTAATTTTATTACTTTTTTTTTTGAGCAATCACCAATCACGATATTGTTTATTGTTCTGACTGTTTTGATGTGCTATCATTTTATTTTCCCGCCAGCACCCTCTGCAGCATCACCGTCGACCGGCTCCTCTAGCGAAAGCCGTCTCAAGGTTGCATCCATATGCTACACACACAAATACGTACACCTACACACACACGCACAAATACGTACACCTACACACACACACAAACACATACATACACATACACGCATACAGACACCTACACATACACACAGACACTCATCACACTCATACCTACACACAACTACCCACACACTCAACACACTCATACCTGCACTTGGACACAAACACATATGCCTACACACACATACACATTCCCCACCGCACACAAACACTCATACACACAACTACATACACACTCATACCTGCACACAGACACAAACACACATGCTTACATACATATACCCCCTCCACACACACACAAACACACACGCCTACATGCACACACAAACTTGTGATTGCGAAAAACATAATTTGAATTCAAAAGGTCAAAATTCAAATTTTTTTTTTTTTTTTTTGACAAATCTTTTTGAGATATGAAATCATTTTTAATGCTTTTCTTCCCTTTAAAAAAATAATATTTTTTTTTACTATTTTTCTTTTATGTTCTGTCTTATGAAAAAATAGGATGATGAAAGGGTAGAGATCTTGAAAGGTTTTTGCATAAATTTCAAATTTTTCTATCAAAAATACTCATTGAGCTAAATTTATAATATTTCTTCTTAAACTCTCACGTTTAACACCCTAGATGGCACCACCAAAAGATATGCTCAGTGCATTTTCATCAATTACATTTTTATTTCATTCTCAGTTTTGATCGAATTTTAGCTTAACCTGGTTCAGTTGGGGTATTTGCTGCACTACCGTGAAGCTGGATATTGAATCAATTAAAAATATTGCGCGGAAAAAAAAATATTAATAATAAGTCTTAGACTCTAAAACCCTTCTGATTCTAATTAGTCCAATCAATGAACACATTGTAGCGTGCATGGAATATGCGATAATTTTTGACTTCAGAATATTGTTAGGGGTAGTTAGTAAGTAAACATACTAAAAGTCCCCGAACCTGGGGGGTGAGCTAAAAGTGGGAGGGAGGGGGGGAGAAAATTTTGGGTTTTTCCAGAAAATGTTGGAAACGGTGGAAAAAATGCGTTTAAAATTAAAATTCAAGCTGAATAAAGTTACTATGAAAATGTTTCTACGCGTATTTGTCAAGTTTAAAATGATTTTCTGGGTATATGTTATGAAAAATCGATGATTTTCGGAAAAATTCTCTCTTTTCGTCAAACATTTGGTGCTAGTGCCTCCCAGGATCGGTATTCATTAAAATTGTCAACAATAAATTTGTAGAGCTTTAAATTTCCTTCAATTTGATATGCTGTTTTGCTATATTTTATTCAACCAATCAAAAGTTACAGGCTTTCAAACACGCACTTTCATGGCAAAAAATGGAACACTTGCCATTCACAAATTTCAAACTGACTCCAAAGGATCACGCACTTCCTCTTTCTTCAATGAATTCGTCAATCCTGATGGACAATAAAGAAGTATTTGTGGATAACTACAACACAAATGATGTTTAAGGTGTGTGGGGGGAGGGGGGTCGTGAAATTGCGACTTTGTGACAAGGGGGAAGGAAAGTGTTAGAAGTGTGACATCAAGCATTTTTTAATACGCATATTCAAGCATTTTTACATGTTTATGAAAAGTAGCTTATAAAACGAATTATGTGACGAAGGAGGAGGGGGGGGGGTAAAGATTTAAAAATGTGGAAAAAAAAGTGTGACACTATTTATGGACAGCCCTTTACCAAGGAATCGGACAAAGATTTCCAAAATTATGTATATGCAGTATGAATTGGTGGACTGAGGACGTGCAGAAAGTCAGCATTATACATACTGTTTAAGGAAATTGATATCGACATTGATTTAATTTAATTTGAATTTGTTGTCTACTAAACCTAGTCTACTAAAATGTTAGGCAAAAAGAGACGACTGTATAAGCCATATGGACATCAACGCTAGATAGAAAATTGAAACGACGGACAAAGAAGAAGGTTTCTGTGCAACTTTTATAATAACAGTCAGCTGACAAATCCGCTAATAATGAAGCTGTTGAAAACGAGACAAATACGCTCTGAGCTTTAGGTGATGTTGACGTTGATATTGAGAAGACGGCTATCATCAGACGGCAAAATTCTTCGGTAGCTATCATTTGAGAGGAAGTCCTAATGGTTGTCCTCTTGATAGCCAAATCCTCAACTGATCACAACATTCTGCCAGAAATTTTAAATCATACAGCATGTATCTAAGGTATATAACAACAGTGCTTCTTCCCCTGAATCCATTGAGACTGCTGGGGTCAGATTTGTCTCTCATGGTATGGTGCTCTAGCCACAGAAAAGTCACTCAATGAGTTCCGTTACAGATCATTTATCAAAGTAGCTGCAAACGTCAAGACTGATCTCTAACTCTGCCGTACCACCAAGTTTACCTGTAGCTAGGAACTTAATGGTGAAGTATCGGATTGGGGGTTTGGGAAAGAAGGAATGGCTAACTCGTGCTGAAACTCTTGGAATCGGATGTTGCTCCTGAAGGAATCTGGAAGATGATTTTGACAGATTCCTTTTCTACAAGTGACCAGAAGATCACTTGTAGAAAATCATCGTTAGACTACTCTCGTAAGCTTGCATTGCAACAACGGAATCAAAATATTTATCCAAGACGAAAGGGACGACGATGACATCAATACATTACCAATTTCTAAGAACTACTTTTCCACTGCTGGTGACATGACCCTTCCACCACAGAATAGAACCAAGATGTCACCTTAAAGATGATATTTTCATTTTCCAAATACTGTCAGTCCATATTCCATATAAACACTTTCAAAATATGATTAATAATAATGTAATAAAAACTATAATTACCAAAAGGTGTTGCCGGTCAGCTACATGTACCTTATTTCTATTATTAAAATTTTCATTATCCTGCTATAGCGTCACATATTCATTTCAATAAGAGTAAGGAAACTGAGTACAAGCTAGAACTTCATAGTTTTTGATTGCTTGTAAGCTGGGTGGCTGTGATTGGGCATAGGCTTCGTATTTGTTTGGTATCAGGTTTGAATCTGCAGTTCAAGTATTCAGCCGGTGGATTTTCAATACACAGAAAACCGTCAGGGTCCTTGTCACATGATTGCTGCACAAGATCCCTTGAGCGCCTGCTTGGCCCAGATACTCTGAGACAAAAAGAACGAGATAATTTTTTTTTTTTCGAAAACTATTGGTTTTCAAGAAAGCGTACCTAAAATAACACTGGAAATGTGACACATATGCATAAAAACAAATTCACACTAAATTTAGTTAACTTTCACTTTAATTCGGAACACATTTTTCTTGTCGTTTCCGAGATCTAATCGAAAACCACAAAATTATGCTCGCCCTTCCCACCTTTAACTCCCCCCCCCCCCCCAGCTTCGGGGACTTTCAGTATATTTACTTATTAACCACTTCTAACAAATTTCTTACTGAGAAAATGCTGGCTTTCTGCACTTCCTCAGTTCACTTTCGTTAAATATTGTAATGAGTATGGAGCTAATTCATACTGCACGAATAAAGTTCTGCAAATCTTCGTCCGATTTCTTGGTAAGAGGCTGTTCATCAATGATGTTACACTTTTTCTCAACATTTTGACTCTCTCCCCATGTGTCACAAAGTACTTTTCATAAACTAATTTTTATAAACATATTTGTATTAAAAAATGCTTGATATCACACTTCTTACACTTTCCTTCCCCCTTGTCACAAAGTCGCAATTTCACGACCCCCCTCCCCCCACACACCTTAAACATCATTTGTGTTGTAGTAATCCACAAATCCTTCTTTATTGTCCATCAGGATTGACGAATTCATTGAAGAAAGAGGAAGTGCGCGATCCTTTGGAGTCAGTTTGAAATTTGTGAATGGCAAGTGTTCCATTTTTTGCCATGAAAGTGCGTGTTTGAAAATCTGTAACTTTTGATTGGTTGAATAAAATATAGCAAAACAGCATATCAAATTGAAGGAAATTTAAAGCTCTACAAATTTATTATTGACAATTTTCATGAATACTGATCCTGGGAGGCACTAGGAGCAAACGTTTGATCAAAAAGAGAGAATTTTTCAGAAAAGCATCGATTTTTCATAACATATACCCAAAAAATGATTGGAAATTTGACAAATATGTGTAGAAACATTTTCATAGTAACTTTATTTAGCTTGAATTTTTATTTTAAACGCATTTTTTCCACCGTTTCCGACATTTTCTCGAAACCCCCAAAATTTTCTTCTCCCCTCCTCCCACCTTTAGCTCACCCCCCAGGATCGGGGACTTTTAGTGTGTTTACTTACTAACTACCCCCAACAATATTCTGAAGTCAAAAATTATCGCATATTCCATGCACGCCACACCCCTGCTTTGAGCACTCATTGACTGAACTAAATGTAAAATGACCATCTGAATGTAGATATGACCACAATTTTCCCCCACCAACCCCCACTTTTTTGGAAATGGTACCCCCAATGTTTTTCAGTTTTTCGACAGTTTAATAGCCATTATTTTTGTTTGGAGGGGAAACAAGCATTATATAAACCATTAAATCATGGGCGCCCATATGCAAAATTGTAAGGAGGGTTCAGATATTTAAACTATGGTTTAGCATGATATTTTCTCTATGAAAACCAATTTCAGGACAGATTAGAGTCTTTAAAGTTTCACATTTTTTATTACTTATTCCTTAATGGCTGGAGAAGAAATATTTTTAGTTTTGCAAAGAAAAAAGTACTAAAAGCAAGGAAGTTCTAATTTCTAAAGGGGTTGAGCTCGAGCCCCCTCCCCCCCCCTTGAACCCCTATATTGGCACCCTTGCATTAAATTTCTTCCTGAGGGGCTAGAGAAGTAAAAAGTTAAAAATCAGGAGCATTTGTTGCAAGTTGAGAGATTGTTTGGAGTATCCCCCCCCCCCCATTCAATCTTTAAAAAAGCATCAAAAATTACCTTTTTTTAATGTCTTTATTTTACATTTTTTTTCGCCTAAATTTCGGTGTAAAACCAGAGTATCGGCCGGCTCCTGAGAGTTCATTGTCCGAAAAACGTTTCACGTTGTAAAAAGGTTTTGAAAAATTTTTAGAAACCACCCATGTTGCGTACGAGTAGCACCGCACATCATCAGCAAAGAAAATTCCCGTTTTACACTGGCCTCAAAATGTTAAGGTACAACCGTTTTTTTTTTTTTTTTTGGAGTTTAATTTGCAAATGAATAAATGTATAAAAAAAATTAAAAAAAAAACAGGAGGATGTGTCATTAAATATTTTTTTTTATTGAATGCGTCATAGAAAATTGTATGAGTGTATTGCAAAAACAATTTATAACAAAACAAGCAATTTTTGAGAAAAAGTCCATTCCTGAAGAAAACAGAATATCACAGCAATATTTAGGAAAATGTCATAGAAACAATACAAAAATGGAATGTGTTCCCCCCTAACTTGAATGCATTGGCAACATCGATTTTCTATGCAGTTTATTAAGTTGTCGGACACCGGAATAGAAAGTGAACACCAGACACAGATTAAGCAATGTTCCAACTCGTGTAACAACCTTGGAGGAGGATTAAAGCGGCAAGCTTTCTGCCAAGGTAGCCCCAAAGATGTATTCAGGTCTGAAAATCAAGCTGAATATTTCATTCGTTCCAAACCGTGATCCTCAAGATAATCCTCAACAATCCGAACTCGGGGGAGGTCGTGGATTATCATACATTCAGAATGAAGTCATCAACAATATCACCAGCATATGGATGGACATGTGGATCAAGGATCTCATCCCGATATCTCAGACCAGTCAGAGTTCCTCTATGCAGGTCAATGTGACTACCGCGCGAGAGATCCCTGCACAAACCATGATTCCATCACTTCTATAACTGTGTCTTTCAAAGTGCTGGATGGATGGTATCTAATGCGCTGTTCCCTCCAGATCAGTAGACGCCCTGAATAACTTTCCAATGTAAATCTGGACTCGTCTGTGAACAGCATAGAAGCCCATTGCTGCTGGGTCCAGGAAGCATGTTCTCATGTCCAGCATAAGTGGATGTGGTCCGTTGAGGGGAACACACACAGCTGGTCGTCTTGCATAGAGACTTACATTGTGAAGACGATTTCGCACCGTATGAGCAGAGATTCTTCTTCCTGATGCTACAAAGTGGTCTACAACGAGCTCCGGCACAGTAGTGGTTCTTCTCCTTCGAACCGAAAGAACTAGAAAACGGTCTTCTGCATGTGCTGTAGCTCGTGGTCGTCCTGGAACAGGTCTTCTGGACACAGAATCTCCGGATTGGTATTTATTAAAAAGTCGCTGAGCAACACTACGAGACATATTGAGACGTCTAGCAGCATCAGCCCGCGACAATCCCATTTCCATTCATCCAACTGCCAACGAATCTGGTAAACAACGGCTCTGAGACATTTTCTAAACTCTATTGACTATCATCACCGAGACTCCCAACAGCAATTGAAAATCAACACAACTTACACACAATTGATATTTGCATATTTTTTCTCGCTCATAAAGATATGTTCTTTTCTGTAAAATAAACGTGGTAACTATCGTTTTTACTTTCTTCTATATCTAATACATAGAAGAAAGTATTGGATTCGTGCAAATTTTCGAATTTCGAAGGATTCGAACGTTTTGAGGTGTGCTGAGTCCATTTCGACTAGTTTTGGAAAATGTCTGTCTGTCTGTGTGTGTGTGTGTATGTGTGTATGTGTGTGTGTGTGTCACGTCTGTGTGTGACCAGTTTTTTGTGGCCGCTCTACAGCAAAAACTACCGCATGAAATCAAACGAAATTTGGTACACATATGTGCCCCTATGTGAACTTGTGCCCATTTTGGTTTTTGGCGCGAATTCCTCCAAGGGGGGTGGAGCAATGGGACGTTTTTTGAGTTACGCGTGATTGCTATTCCTCAGGAAGTAACTGGCGGAATCAGACAAAATTTGGTCCATATGTTGCCATTAACAGGAACAGGTGCTGATTCAATTTTGGTGTCAATAACTCAAACGGGGGTTGAGCTATAGAACGTTTTTTGTCGTCAATTGTGACTGCTGTATCTCAAGAAATAATGAACGGAATGAAAGAAAAATTTATCGGCAAGTAGTCCTTAGTGGGTATAAGAGCTGATTTTATTTTGGTGTCAACAGCTAAAAAGGGGGTAGCGCAATCGCCCGTTCTTTTTTTTTTTCCATTGTGAGTGCCCTATCTCAAGAAGTAATGCTACGTTCTGGTTGAAATTTGGAACATATGTGAATCCATATGTAAACAGGCTTTGGTTCAATTTTGACGCCAATCGCTCCAAGAGGTGTTGATTTTTTTTTTTTTTTTGAATAAAAATAGCTTTATTAATGCAACAATAAGAAAGATAAATCGGAATAGATTGTCGTCTGCGTATTTCTCGTGATTTTAATTGAATGGAAATGATCGGAAATATTATCTCAATGATTTAAAATTTTTAACTGTTGCCATCTTATGTTTGTTAACAAATAAAATATTTGTAATTAATTCAAGCAAGGCTTTTAAAATGACTTTCAATTTTCGCTCTTTGCTTTGCTCTTGCAATAATTCAGACATTGGGATGGTAGTCAAGTTTTTGCATGTGTAATTTTGTTTTTGTTGGGAATATTGCTTCCTCGTCAAGCATGGGGAGGGATCAAAAAAAAAAAAAAAAAGAAAAATATAGAAGAAAGTTTCGTGATGGCCACAACATACTAGTTTCATAAATGGTTTTAAAGTTTGTTATTATCATTCATGCAAACTATGCATTTTATTGTTACTGCCATTTTTTTTTCTGGTGAGCTTCAAAAAAACATGTTGTACCTTAACTTTTTGAAGCCAGTGTATTTATATTTACATTCAAGTTACATTCGCGGTACAGATAGACAGTGTCGTTCTTTTTAATGAACCGTTCATCACAGAATCGTTCATTGTCTTGACCCATACACTGAACCAGGGGCGTACAGAGAGGGGGGGAGAGAAGGGACACCTGCTGAGCCAGGCCCTAACCTGAAGGGACCCCGAGACTTTTGAAATGAGGGGTTAAATACCAAATACATGTAGGCTGACGTAGGGGTAAATAATGGAGGGGGTCCGTAGAAGTCATTTGTGACGGACCCCAAAATTTCTGTGCACGCCCATGCACTACTCGTTCATTTAAAATTTGCAGGTGATCTATATACGAGAGCCTGAAGTATACATTGAAATTGTTTCATTAGTTTCGTTATACTTCTTTAAGAAAATCAGCTAAAATTACCGAACACTTATAAAATATGCCAATAATAATCTAATTTTAAAAATATTTCATTTTGGTATGTGTAACGCAATTATCATTTTGCAAGCTATTTCTTCTTAATCTAGTGATTAGACTTTTGTTTCCCATTCCAAAAGTCGCAGATTCGATTCCTGCATGGTACAAAATTAAAGGATAAAAATTTATTTAATAAAATTAAATAAAACCAATTATTCAGAAATAGTTTTCTGAAAAACAGATGCAGTAAAAAAAGCATAGTAATTGATAACTACAATATTATTATTTTTTTTTTTCTTTCCACTTCCAGATCTTCCCATGTTATTGATGAGAGTTTTAAACATTTTGAAAGTTTAAATGTGTTCTGCCCAGCGGGAATCATATTAATCTGAGGCACGGCTCTTGGATAGGAAAAGATTAGATACAATTGCTTTATGCGAACATACCCCTTGTCGTTGTATAACACACTGAGGCTTTCAGTTACTCAAAACAAAACGACCAAGACTTTGAGTCGTTGAGCAATAGCAAGTCATGTAGATTGTTTGCTCAGATTTTGAATATGTGTCCAGTGATGTAGAACTAAAAAATATAAGTTGAGTTGTGACAGTCAAATTCGCTTATAACTAGCCCTGTATTAACGAGAACCTGGATTTAGCGAGAACATTTAGACTGGTTTGGATGGTACAATGTTAAGTCTATAGAAGCGTAACTCGCTTTTAACTAGCTAACCCCGCTTGAAGCGAGCAACACTTTGCGATTCAAAATTTTCTATCGACTTTCTGCTCAGCTTATACTTTCTTGAAAAAATTCCTTTACCATTCTGAAGTAAACCGAAAGTTAGTGATGAGTTATAAATTCTGAGAACAAATGATTGCGGACAGTTGTTTTTATATGAGGAGTAGAGAAGCATCTGAAAATTTTATGTATGTTGATTTCGATGTTGTCAGTTCCGAGATATACTTTTGAGGATATTATGGTTCAATTTCAAGCTAATGAAGAGAAAAAAATAATGATGACGATAACGATGAACCTGAAAAATTTGAAGTGGGACAACCCTCAACAAACTCAAACTCAGTGGTTTTTAATACACTGAAAAACTGCATTTTTCTAAGCCGGGGGTGCAAATGACAATGTTTTTTGGGCTTCGAGTATTTCTCGAATTAAGTAACACAAAATAACACAACGAAACAAAACAACCAGCTTTTTTGCTACTGTTCAAAAATAAGAAATGAAAAAAAGAAAAAAAAACATATCACATATGTCAGCGTTTTTATGATTTTTGGCACGAACTCGTTTTTTACGAGCACTCTGTTATAACGAGTAGGTAACTGGGTTCCTTGGCGCTCTTTATAAGCGAGTTCAGTTGTACTAGTTAGTACTCCATGAACACTAAATTATTGGTCGTGTCATTTTACGCAATTCTGGGCATTACATGAAAAATAATGCTGTTTAAAAAACTTCTTCTACCAGAATAGTTACAACTTGGCACTTACCCCCATCCTTTATAAGTTCTTTAACGCCATTCCAATCAGTAAATTTGTGGCAGCTGTCTTTCATCACTGGTGTGTTTTTCATGTGCGTCGGATTTTTAGCATTCATGGAATGTATCCTCGCCATTGTGATCTGCAGATAATTTGCATGCATTACCAAAACAAAGATTTCCATAAATTAATATTATAACAACCAGAAAAAAGATTACAGAATTAAATTTCTATCCTGCAAGCTTGTGAATTTTTAGAAAAAATACAGATTTTCCCCCAGGATCTCTAGGTTCAAGTTCGAAAGTCATTTCAGGGATACTTCACTATCTGTATGTCGTCTACCGTTTCCATCAAATTCAAACCGAAAACAAGCTGGAGCAAAAGTTCAGGTTCACCATTTATTAGAAGGAATTTATCTAATTTATCAAAAGGGAACATACTCCTTTTATTAAAATGTTCAGGAGGTGAGAAAAACGAATTAGGGTAATAGAAAAATAGTTTTATCAACTTCTCTGGGTACTGAATTGAGCACGAAAGCACAGCTAATCATGGCCCAGAGTAAGAAATATTTTGTGTAAAAAAAAAAAAAAAACAAGGAGATATCGCCATTTTAATTTTGGATATGTTCCCTTTTGAACGAAAACCTGAATGTTGAAAATTTCAATTTCACTAAAACTCTAATATTTCACTTCTTCTTCTCATATTCTCTTATCGAAGTACATGAACCTAAAAGTAGTGGATTAAAATTTGAGGATTTTGGACACGTGTTCCTTTGAATCTAAAAGTCTTCGTACTACAGATTCTTTCAGAATCTGTCCCCTTTTGTTCAAAGTAAAACGTGCAGTGAAATGTGTAACCTTTTGATCAAAAGCCCACACTTTACCCTTTAAAATAGGATTTTCCACGTTTGGACTTCTTGAGAGTAGGTGATTTGATGAAGGTCATCTGAAAGATTTAGAAAATGTTATAAAATGATTTTTTCTAAAAAGTGAATATGTTGACTTTTGATAAATTACTTCTCACATAATGCAACTTTACAGGAGAGAAGGAAAAAGTTTGTCTGGTTCATGCAAAGGCTGGTAGTGCACTTTTTTAATACCGGTAAAAAATTACAAAGAGCTTTTTTTTTTTAGAATAGCGTTCACATGGCTCAATGCGAAATAGGATTCTACATACAATGCACTAATTAACAGAAAATCGAAATTTCTGGACTTGTGTTGGTCCAGCACTGAGGTGCAGATATTACAGTCCAAGCAACACGCAGAAAACCACATTAAGCAATCCACAGAATTTACAGGAAACCATGCGATAGTGTAATAATTGAAATAATTTAAATAAGCAGTCAAAGAAAGAGCATAGTAAAACATGTTTTTAGATGCATAAATTACTTGCTCCCGTGTCCCCGTCATCAAAGTGTAAAGTCTTGAAGTCGGTCGAAATTTTAAGAAAAGACGCGAAATTTAGCGAGTTTCAGTGTAATGGTAGACATCTTTTACACGCTTTACAGATGAAAGTCCAGCAATATGCAGACGGTGAAGTCTCTGGGGTAACTTTTATTTCTCATCAAATCTGTAAATTGAGCACTTTTTTTTAAATTTCGGAAATTTTTAAAACATTATATCTCGAAACTAGAAGGTTTTTTTTTTTGGCGTCAAGAAAAGACCTTAATATGCCCTTTCGTTCATGAGCGCCCATATGCAAAATTGTAAGGGGGGGGCTCTGAAATTTTAACCATGGTTTAGCAGGATATTTTTCCCATGGAGGCAGATTTCAAGAAAGGTTAGAGTGATTAAAATTTGACATTTTTAATTATTTATTCATTAATGACTGGAGAAGAAATAATTTTGCAAAGGAAAAAGTACTAAAAGAAAGGAAGTTCTAATTTCCAGGGGGGGGTCGAGCCCCCCTTGCCCCCCTATATGGGCGTTCTTGCTTTCGCTCCCTTCCTACTCCCAACTTTTTTCATTATTACATTATTCGTACGATTCCCTGGTAAGTAGGGTAGTAACCATGTGACACTCTTTCTGTTGTGTTTTCCTTTAGTCAGTCACTAGCCTTGTTAATTTTTACTTTCTTCTATATCTAATATATAGAAGAAAGTATTGGATTCGTGCAAATTTTCGAATTTTGACGGATTCGAACGTTTTGAGGTGTGCTGAGTCCATTTCGACTATTTTTGGAAAATGTCTGTCTGTCTGTGTGTGTGTGTGTATGTGTGTATATGTGTGTGTGTGTCACGTCTGTGTGTGACCAGTTTTTTGTGGCCGCTCTACAGCAAAAACTACCGCATGAAGTTGAACGAAATTTGGTACACATATGTGCCTCTATGTGAACTTGTGCCCATTGGTTTTTGGCGCGAATTCCTCCAAGGGGGGGTGGAGCAATGGGACGTTTTTTTGAGTTACGCGTGCTTGCTATTCCTCAGGAAGTAACTGGCGGAATCAAACAAAATTTGGTCCATATGTTGCCCCTAACAAGAGCAGGTGCTGAATCAATTTTGGTGTCAATAGCTCAAACGGGGGTTGAGTTATAGAACGTTTTTTGTCGTCAATTGTGACTGCTGTATCTCAAGAAATAACGAACGGAATCAAACAAAAATTTTTTGACAAGTAGCCCTTAGTGGGTATAAGAGCTGATTTTATTTTGGTGTCAACAGCTAAAAAGGGGGTAGCGCAATCACCCGTTCTTTTTTTCCATCGTGAGTGCCCTATCTCCAGAAGTAATGCTACGTTCTGGTTGAAATTTGGAATATATGTGAATCCATACGTAAACAGGCTTTGGTTCAATTTTGACTCCAGACGCTCCAAGAGGTGTTGATTTTTTTTTTTTTTTTGCGAATAAAAATAGCTTTATTAATGCAACAATAAGAAAGATAAATCGTAATAGATTGTCGTCTGCGTATTTCTCGTGATTTTAATTGTATGGAAATGATCGGAAATATTATCTCAATGATTTAAAATTTTTAACTGTTGCCATCTTATGTTTGTTAATAAATAAAATATTTGTAATTAATTCAAGTAAGACTTCTAAAGTAACTTTCAATTTTCGCTCTTTGTTTTGTTTTTACAATAATTCAGCATTGGGATGGTCGTCAAGTTTTTGCATGTGTCATTTTGTTTTTGTTAGGAATATTGCTTCCTCGTCAAGCATGGGGAGGGATCAGAAAAAGGAAAAATATAGAAGAAAGTTTCGTGATGGCCACAACATACTAATTTTTTTAGTAATTATTTTCCAAAAAAAAAAAACGCAACATCGTGAAGATATTGATATCTATTGTACCATTAAATCGTTGCGTAAAATAAGTACTATGTATGCATCTATACACCCATGAACTCTTTGAATATTTTGTTTATGCTTAAGCTTGTAAAATATATTTCTACATTCCAATCGGATAGAAGGTCCTATCTCCATTGCTGACATTGTGTTATTCACCATTACTTATGGGTCGCGTAAATAATTTTTGACTTTGTGACGGATAGGAATTCGAAAGGTTCAACAATGATTCCGTACTTGTCAAGTAACACAATAATGAACAACTCGAAAGGAGTATAGTGTACAAAACGACCATTAACAAGAACTCTCATTGATCGTACTATTTCAAAACTAAAAAATAGAAAAGAAAAAGGATCTTAAAAAGTAAGTAAAATTTGGAATCGGCAACAGATCCGGGTGTCCGCAAGGAGTGAGAGGAGCACTTTCCCCAGGCCACACTGCTTGGGTGCTTTTTCATGTTCTCTGAATCGACAAAGTTTGAAGACCACTCGTTTGCAGCTACATTGCTACATGTTAGCAACCCCCCCGTATCTACCACTTTGTGGTTCACCAATTTAATGGGGCCCCGAGGGCAAATCCACTGATTGACTCCACAGAACGCTTTGAGTATAAACTATCTGCAAACACATACAATTTTTTAAATGTTACAACTATTTAAAAAATAATGCCGCTAACAGGAGCGCCCAGAGCTTAAATTTTTGGGAGAGAAGAAATTCTCAATTTGCCGAATGGAACTCCAAATTTCGCCGAAAGATGATAATTTCGCCGAATGGAACTTCAAATTTTGTCGAATTGTCAGACAAAATGTGCCGAATAAGGAAATTTTAGGAAGGTCACAGTGACCTCCCATGACCTCCGTCGGAGCACCCCTGGCAGCTACACAGAAGACAAAGAGTTCTGGTCATCATGGTTAATGTTAAAGCAGCATTAGATCACGAATTCACTTGATTTTTGCGAGAAAAATGCAGTCCGCAACTAACACAGTTGTCTCACATTTACTAATGGAGGTTGTGGCACTATGTCACTATCTTAATAATCGAACAGAGCAAGCGCCAATAAATCAGGCGGATGCCAAATCGGGGATTTCTGGACCGACTCCAAGCGTCGCTTCTTTCTCAATCAGCTGTTCAGTACGATTTACGGAGTTTAGCTAGGAGATAAGCCTCAATGAAAAGCGTCCGACGCTCCATAAATTTTTGTACCGAAGCAAAATGAGCAATTTCGGAAGTATCCGGACGGCGGTGGTTTTGAGTGCTCTTTGAAGCACTTGTGGATGAGTAGGTTTTACAAAATTGTTTGAAATAATGTGGTCCGATAAACACGTGCTGGATCATCAACAAGCAGTTATCTGGGTTTCAATTTAGTTGCTACTTTCTCAAACGCATTCCTGCTTAAAAATGGCTTTTGTGTTCATAACGAACCTTCGGCTGACGCAGGGAGAACAAATTTAGAATGACTGGGGAAGAAGTCATGATTCCTATTTATACAGAAATTAAGGACTTTTGTGATAAAAGAGCTCAGAATAAAAAAAGTGATAACTTTTGAAAAAATAATTTCAAGATCCTTTTTATGTAAAGAGCCCACCACAAGCCCCATTACAATGTTTAATCGGTCCGGTTCTGTGTCTCATTGATTTTGTCATCATGCTGATCTTTCAATCTGTCATTTTTTGAATGACGTTTGCTGATTGGGAACTAAAAATGATGAAGAGCCAGAAGCCCGAGATTACCTTCTTGCTTAGGTCAAAACCTCCCATTGACATTCCGGGCATAAGGTTTTGGTTAGGAAGGAAATTCTCAATTTGTGGAAGGAAACTCCAAATTTTGCAGAATGGAACTCGAAATTTAGCCGAAGGTTGATAAATTTTCAAAATGGAACTCCAAATTTTGCCGAATGATGATAATTTTGCAGAACCGTCCGACAAAATTTGCAAATGAGGAAATTTTCACGACCTTCACATGACCTTCCGTGATCTCCCATCGGGGCGCCCTTGGTCACAACCACCCTTATACGTACGTTAACTATCATAATAGGATTGGAAATCTGTCTTAAAACCAACGACTCTGCTAGGATTTTGACCTTAGTGGGTGTTCTTTGCATCGAAGAGATTCTAGACCAAGAGCTGAGCCCCCAAAACACGATTTATCTCTTTTATGGCTTGTGACCGGTTAAAATAGTAAAAAATGCAATGAAAAAACTTTGGCTCTAATGCCCCCCACTAATTTTGGGTCACACGGCTGCGTGGGTGGATGAAAGGTCAAAAAAAAAGAAAAATATTAAAGTGATGAGTTAAATGGCTAAAAATTATATAATAACATTAAATTAATAAGAAAAAACACGTAGCAAATTTCTCCCCCAGCTATGTTGGGGCAAACGTGATGCCCCCCAAGGGTAAAGTATCGATTATTAAACTAAAAAAAATGATCACTTTCGTGGGGGGGGGGAGGGATTTTACAGGGTATTAGTTTCATTATTTTGATTGCCAAAAAAAATTCCCCCCCCCCCAGTAACTATGGGTCAATTTGTCAAAAAAAATTTTTTTTGTTCCTCTTTATTTAGTCCAAGTCGAGTATTATTCGAACTTACGCATGACTGTTTAAGTTGCAAAAAAACCCTTGTTTGAACGTTTATTCGTTAAAAAAAACTCGCAGCAATCCCCCGCCCACACACACCTATGGAGGGGGTTGCTACGCGGTCCGCGGTTTTACAACGTGGTGCCCCCCCCCCCAGGGGTGGATTATCGATTGATTAAATTAAAAATAAATGATCACTTTCGTGGAAGGAATTTTACAGAGCATACATTTACTTGTTTTAATTTCAAAAAGAAAAAAAAATCTCTCCCCCTCCCCCTCCAGTAACTATGGATCAATTTGTCATTTTTTTTTTTTTTTGTTCCTCTTTATTTGGTCCGAGTCGAGTACTATTTGAACTTTAGCCTGACCGCTTAAATTGCAAAAAACTAAGCTTGGATGTTTATTCGTTAAAAAAAACTCGTAGCAAATTCCTCCCATCTATTTGTGTGGGGGCGGGGGGGATTGCTACGCGGTGCGCGGTTTTACAATGTGGTGCCCCCCCCCCCCCAGGATTGAATTATCGATCGATTAAATAAAAAACAAATAACTGTCGTGAGGGAATTTCAGAGTACACATTTAATTGTTTTAATTGTAAAAAAAAATCTCCCCCTACCCCACTAATTATGAGTTTATTTCACAGACAAAAGTGATTTAATGTTAAAATTGCAATAACGATTTTTTTTTTACTTGTAAATTTTAATGCGTTAATCCGATGCGTTAAAAGAATTTTTAAAATAATAATTTGGTAATTCATATAGATTTATTTACCTTCATCATATTGGTTGTGATAGTGTGTATCTAGTTTGATAAAAATGTTCCTACAATCTCGATGATCTGCTTCTGTTAAGAACTCGGAAAAATCTAAATCACGGAATCTCAGTTTTCAGTGTTTTCGAATCTTTGAAACTTTTATTCCTTCAATTAAAGTTTCTGTCAAGGCATTCAATCTTTTATCTAATGGCTGGCTACACTTAAAATTACCCTTTAAAACACTCATAATATAAAAACATCAAAATTTATTTTCGAAAAAAGGATTTTTTTACGTTTTCAGTTAAGGATGCGGTACAGCGTGCTCCGAAAAGAAAAACCAACAGCTATAACGACTTCACTGTGTTGGCTACAGTTGAACACTGATGTACGGACGATGAATTGCTTCCTTTCATTTTGAAAAATATTTCAAAATTTCTAATTTAAATTTTAAAAAAAAGTTTTGGGAATGGGGATTTTTTTTTCTTTTTTTTTGCTACAATCAAATGTAAACTCTGAGAAAATCCCCCCTCTCTACGAAAGTAATCTTTTTTTTATTTAATCAATCGATAATTCACTCCTGGGGGCAACAAGTTCGCCCCATAGCTGGGGGGGGGGATTTCCTACCTGTTTTTTTTACCGAATAAATAATTGCAATTTTCTTTTGCAATTTAAGAGGTCATGGGAAAGTTCGAATAGTACTCGACTCGGACCAAATAAGGAGAAACAAAAAAATTTCTTTTGACAAATTGACCCATAGTTACTGGGGGGGGGGGAGAGATTTTTTGGCAATCAAAATAATGAAACAAATCCCCATCCTCAACCCCACGAAAACGATCTTTTTTTTTTTTTTTAGTTTTAACAATCGATATTCACTTCTGGGGGGGGGGGCTCCCACATTCGCCCCAAAATAGCTGGAGGGGGGATTTGCTACGTGTTTTTTTTAAATTAATTTAATGTTATTATATAATTTTCAGCCATTTCACTTATGTTAATATTTTTCTTTTATTTTGACCTTTCATCCACCCACGCAGCGTGTGACCCAAAAATAGTGGGCGAGGGGGGGGGATTAGAGTCAAAATTTTTAATTACATTTTTTTATTATTTTAATCGGCCACCCGCCATAAAACAGATAAACCGTGTTTTGGGGGCTCAGCTCTTGGTCTACAGGGACGACGGGTTCGAACTGAAAAATTCATTTTGTGTTGAATAGTCCATTTATTGAGGAAGGCTATAGGCTATATAACATTGCGCTTTGACTACAGCAGTGGAGCAGCAATAAGAAATGTAATGAAAACGGGAAAATTTATATAATTGTATAAAGTGTTTGGAACGCCGAATACACGTACATTTTTGAGGTAGACCGTGCAACGCCGGGCAATGCAGCTAGTAGACTCATAATTGCTGGGGAGGGGAGATTTTGTTTTGCAATTAAAACAATTAAATGTATACTCTGTAAAATTTCCTCCACGAAAGTGATCATTTTTTATTTAATCAATCGATAATTCACCCCTGGGGGGGGGGCGGGCTCCACGTTGTAAAACCGCGCACCGCGTAGCAGCCCCCTCCATAGGTGTGTGTGGGGGGGGGGAATTGCTACGAGTTTTTTTTTAACGAATAAACGTTCAAACTTTGGGGTTTTTTTTGCAACTTAAACATTTGAATAATACTCGACTTGGACCAAATAAAGAGGAACAAAAAAATTTTTTTTTGAAAAATTGACCCATAGTTACTGGGGGGGGGGGGGGAATTTTTTTTGGCAATCAAAATAATGAAACTAATACCCTGTAAAATTCCCCCCCCCCCCCACGAAAGTGATCATTTTTTTAGTTTAATAATCGATACTTTATCCCTAGGGGCACCACGTTCGCCCCAACATAGCTGGGGGAGAAATTTGCTACGTGTTTTTCCTTATTAATTTAATGTTATTATATAATTTTTAGCCATTTAACTCATCACTTTAATATTTTTCTTTTTTTTGACCTTTCATCCACCCACGCAGCCGTGTGACCCAAAATTAGTGGGGGGGGGCATTAGAGCCAATGTTTTTTCATTGCATTTTTTACTATTTTAACCGGCCACAAGCCATAAAAGAGATAAATCGCGTTTTGGGGGGTCAGCTCTTGGTCTATTCAGTATTTCTCTGAAGTGCGAAGATGCTCAAAAGTAAATCCACTTTTCACCAAAATTCTGCAGATTGGAAATATTTCACCTGCAGTTGCTTGAAACTGTAAAGTCTATTTAAAATAGTAGGGAGAAAAATTTAGTACCACACGGGCTACTAAGCAATCAAAGCAAGTTAGTCATTCACCATTGCACAAATAATGTTCAAAAAAAAGAAAAAAAAAAAAGAAAAGAAAATTCCTTTCACTCTCTCCTTTGATTCCCTTCCCGACCCCCAAACGATAATTTTTCTCTTTGTTCTTTCTCAGCTGCTGGTCTCTTTTATTAATGTTATCAAAATGACCCAATTCCTTTATCCTCACTACGATCTCGAAACAAAGTTTCAGTGAAACCTGTGTAAGTTGACCACTTCCGGTGCACTACTTCAGTGGTCAACTTAAACATGTGGTCAACTTATAAAGATTGAATTGTATGATATAAATGCAATTCTGTGCCTGAAAATAGCGGTCAACTTAGACGGGTGGTCAACTTTGCAGGTTTTAGTGTATTTCTTTTATTGATCAGATCTTCGATTGATGTTATCAGTCTTTTAATCATCTGATACTTTTTTCTTCATTTTTTAAAGAAACGAAAAACACATTTACCTGTTGCAAGTTTCCAGTGCTTTACGTAAACGGGAAGATGAAGAGAGGAAAAAGCTGCTTTGATCAATTTAATGTGTTTTGATGGACATGATCAAAGAAACCACAACTTGTGAATGATAATGTATACGAAAACTTGCAGTAGCTGTATATTTAACAGAATCCAAACCTTACGAGACAGTTGTCAAATAAGAATACAAGCTTCTTTTCTCTGATTACTGTCAAGTAGATCTTGAAAAATGTTTTGAAGGGGGTCGTAGTGAATTCAGAAAGAGTATCTTGGAGTTTTAGAAGTGCACTCTCACGTGCGTGAAACTTCCACAAACAGTTCAAATATGAATGTTATACCGTATTACCCCGCATTATCCGGCATGACTCAAAATTCGGGAGTCACCAGATTTTCAATAACACTTGCCTGGTCCTTTCCGGCATGCCGGAAAAATCGAGGTTAGGAAAAAAAATACAATAAAAAATAAATGTTCAGCTTAAAAATGAATATAAGTTCTATACATATCTTATTAGTATTAATAAACAGTTTAATTTTGTAAAAATATTTACTAACGATGTCATTTGTTATTTTAACAAGAAAAATATTGTTTAATAACGAATAATTTTATGAAAATTAAATGAAAACTAAGTAAGCAAACATTTAAGCAGTAAGTTCTCATCCCTAAACCAATGCTAAAGAGAGAATTCACCATAACTATTCAATAAATAAAAATTAAACTTACTTCTCTAAAAGGAACCTAAAATAATTTTTAAAAAAATGATGAACAAATCGCAGGAACGATGATTGCTTCTGAATTGTTTACTTTATTGGCATAGAATAAAATCCATTAATAATGACCCTACCATAAATAACAAGCACATAGTATATGCAATACACATTTTTTTTTTTTTTGAAAGAAGGTTACTTTCGGGATTTATTTTTTTTTTCTCTTACAGTGGTTTGCTTTCTGATTGGACCTGAATGAGGAAATTTACTTCTGTTTTATTACAAAATAAACCTCAAATTATTCGGTATGCCGGAAAATTTGAATTTCCCGGCATGCTGGTCAACTTCGCTTTTTTTCCGGCATGCCGGATAGAGCGGGGTAATACGGTATGAACTAAAGAAATATGAAAAATTCTAAAAACTTAAATGCTGATATCTGTTCCTCAGAGCCACACTGTTAAAACCGGAGGAGCCAGATAGGTGCGATTTTCCGCCTTAGGGTGCAAAGACGGAGCCATAGGGAGTCACAGAGGCTAGGAAATATTGTTCCGATATCTTTTAGCACCTCAGTGGATGAAAGAAGGTAATGAAGAGCCATCAGCTCACGTAGTAGCCAATAGCGACTCTTTTCCTCCGCAAAGGTGCCTCGCTGGCACATGCGCTGTGCGGTCCGGCACAAGTTCAATTCAGCCACTTTAATGGCGGATGACAATGCAGCAACGTAGTTGTTGGTACATTAAATTTTCACATTGAATTGACAACTAAACTGGATTAAAATTCAACATTTCTGGGACAAACCTTCAAAACCTTGCGTAAGTACAGTCATTTAATCATGGTATAACATTTAAGGTTTTCCAACAGGCTTTTAGTGTTTTCAGAGTCGAGTTTCAACAAAGTAAACTGAGTACTACTTCTTGTTTATAGTTAACCGTTTTAACATAGTGATGTATGGCTTTTTCTATCATGTGTACTAATATATGCTGTTACTTCCTTGTCGCGTCAGCGGTCTCGCGGATTTTCCCCAAAATGTTTATTGTTAGCAATACGAAATAATTAATAAGTAACCGTTATGAAAATTTAGCGATGTAACTTAACTGCTACAGCAGATACACTAAATGTCTTTATCTTCTCAATAAAACAGCTGCGTAGACGTAGCAAAGGAAAAAAAAAAGACGCTTGGAAAAGAAATCTCTCTGTGTGTTTCATGCCATGACTCATTACGTAAAAATATTTCGTTTGTGTTATTTCAAAAAAAAAAAAAAAAAAAAAAACGAATGCATTGTCTAGACGCGTTTATTATTTTTTTTCTAATTTCTGTTTCCAATGCTTTTTTATTATGTGGGATGCCAAAAATTTGTTTTGATTTTAATATCAAAAAAGTTCCTATTTAAAAAAGAAAAAAAAAGTGCTTTTTTGGATTACTTATGTTCAAATAGGACATTCAAATGTCGAACCATATATGTATACGTATCAATATGTTACTCTTGATTAAAATATTTTGAACGTTTATGAAACGCCTGCAATTTATGAAACGATTTGATTTATCCGTGATTGTAATATAACTGAAAAATTTGAATGTGTCCGTAAATTATCCATAGATGCCTACATTCTTAATTTTTGGTATTATGCTGTAGTAAATGTCAATATCCATTTAAAACTACAGAGCAATTCAAGGGTTTTTATGAGAGTTAGAACTCGGATAGAGGAATTGAAGTCATGAACGCTTCTAAATTATGTTGGAAAGTCTGAAATGTGATCAAATGCCTTAAATGACAAATTTTAACCCAAAATCAATTCATTGTGAAAAACGTACCAAGACTTTGTATATCATAAACATAAACAATAAACACAATAATATTCAAAAATGCACACAATACGGGGGAGGGAGGGAAGACGATCTACTGTAGAAATCAGTAACGGTGCCATTTATCTCTCTAAAGGTTCCTTCTTTTCACCGCCGCTGTCTGTCTTTTAAAAGGTGCCCATTTTTCACCCTAATAAGAGGTGCGATTTCGGCTCCGTATTGGGTGCCGCTGGTGAACAAGCGTTTCACCCCTGAAAGGTGCCAAACGCAACCTGTAGTTTTAACAGTGCAAAGGAACGTAAGTCACGTTATGATAATTTTACATTAGAGAGTATAAACTTTTTTCTACTTTTTTCTGGCTCATGCAAAGGATGGGACGCACGCTCTTTTAACTCTATAGGCTTCTGCATACAATGCAGTAATAAAAAGAAAATCGCAATTTTTGGACTTACGTCACTCTGGTTCTGAGGTACAGATAATGTGTAAACATTTTTTAAAAGCATAATTTAAAGAAAACATAAGGTCAGAGTTCTAGTGCTTTTCTTGAAATATGAACATGGAGTAGAGTATATATTTTTCCCATGGGTCATTTGGTCGCTTGTGCACTATTGTAAATCGCATTATGTTATCGAAGTACGTAGTATTTGATTACTATTCGCACAGAGGCTACATTGTTTCGAATATACGTAATAGACAAGGAAAGAAAACGCTTCGCACGAACTATTTCAAAAAAAAAAAAAAAAAATTAATTTGAATTTTGTCATCTTGAATTCAAATTATGTTTTTCGTAATCACGATTGTGTGTGTGTGTGTATGTACGCGTGTGTGTTTGTGTATGGGGGGTATGTGTGTTTGTGTATGGGGGGTATGTGTGTTTGTGTATAGCGGGTATGTGTATGTGTGCGTAGGCATGTGTGTTTTTGTCTGTGTGCAGGCATGAGTGTGTGGGTAGTTGTGTGTATGAGTGTTTGTGTGCGTGGGGGCGGGGTATGTGTATGTGTGTGTAGGCATATGTGTTTGTGTCTGTGTGCAGGCATGAATGTATGGGTAGTTGTGTGTATGTGTGTGTGTGTAGGTGTCTGCATGTATGCGTGTGTGTATGTGTTTGTGTATGTGTAGGTGTATGTGTGTGTATGTGGTGGTGTGTATGTGTGTGTATGTGTTTGTGTGTGTGTGTGTATGTGTGTGTGTAGTTGTGTATGTATGCGCGTGTGTGTAGGATATGGACGCAACCTGGAGACAGTTTTCGCTATAGGAGCAGCATCGTGAGGAGCCGGTCGACGGTGATGCTGCAGAGGATGGCGGGGGGAAAATAAAATCATAGGACATCAAAACAGTCAAATGGAAGCAATAAGCAATCATGATTGCTCAAAAAAAAAAAAAAAAAGAAAGAAAAAGAAACGAAAAGAGAGAAATAATATATAATATTGAAACTTGAAATAAAATAATTGAATATTTGTTTAATGGAAAAATTCTAGAGAACTAACGACTCAAGAAGTAATGCTACGTTCTGGATGAAATTTGGAATAAATGTCAATCTATTTGTAAATAGGCGTTGTTTCAATTTTGGCGCCAATCGCTCCATGGGGGGCTGATTTTTTTTTGTGTAAAGAAAAATAGCTTTATAAATGCAACAATAAGAAAGATAAATTGTAATACTGTCGTCTGCTTATTTCACGTGATTTTAATTTTTGGGAAACAATCGGAAATGTTATCGCAATGATTTAAAATTAATAACTGTTGCCATTTTGTTTGTTAACAAATAAAATAACTAATTAATTCAAGCAAGGCTTTTAAAATAACTTTCAAGTCGTTCTTTGCTTTGCTTTTGTGGGAATTCAGGAATTCGGACGGCCGTCATTTTTTTTTTTTTTTTTTTTTGTTGCTGGGAATATTGCATTCTCTTCAAGCATAGGGATTGATCAGAATTCACAAGAAAGATATAGAAGAAAGTTTCGTGATGGCCACAACATACTAGTTATTTTTGCTTCAAAGATTTAATATCTTAACTCTTCATCTGTTTTTGAACATTTTTGCAATTGGAAGTATCCATCTAAGACTAACGGTTGCGAAAATAGAGGTCTTTCAGGTTAAAACGGAACACCCTGTATGTTCACGTGGGGCGGATGGCAGTTGCCATGCCTGACATTCTTAACAGTCGGACCAGCCTGTCTCAAAAAAAAAGTTTCTTTTATTTATTTATTTTCTTTGGACAACAAGTGATTTACGACTCTCAAAACGAAAGTGGAAGTTCAGAAAGTAAAACAAAAATTTTTCCGTCACATCGCTGCTATTGTTTAAAAAAGCAGTCGACGAGAGTTTTCCTCCATCTCTCTGAATATCCACAGGAAAGAATTCCCTAACTAATTATAAAAAAGAAACAAAATAAAAAAAAGTTTCCCGTAACGAGGGTTCTTTTTTTTTTCTTCCCTCCCCGCACCTTCGTGTCTCTTTCTTTGTGATATTCGAGACCTCGTTTCTAAAATAGGCTTCCTTTGTGACACGTGCGACTCCCCACCCTCAACAAAGCTGCGCGAAGAATTAACCTGGATATTTCGTGGAGTGGGTATGATGGTTGAAACAGGCGACATTTTCTCGAGGTCTGACATTAGATTTTTATGCACGAGAATCCTTGTCGTGGTCTCGTGATTGATACACGGGTTATTCCAGTCACGTGTATGAGCATAGGCAGTTCATTAATTGAGGCATCCCAGAGCTAGAGTGGATCAAGTTCTTTTCGACTTCATCCATTTCAGTTCAATGGGGTTGTTTCCTTAAGTCAAAAGTACTACTTTTAGTCACAGAAATCGATAGAATAAGCAAAATAATAATAATAATAATAACAATTACATGAACCCAGAAAATACTTTCATTTTCCCAACAGTTATTTTTTAATAAATTTTTTAAAATGTCCGATTTTTCAAACAAGGCGTGGTCTTTATGACGTCACAAATGATGTCCTTTGGCGCATTTTTCACTGCGTTTCCACGTTATGATAATCAAGCAGTGAATTAAAAATTGCCTCTACGCTTGCTATCAGCCATATCGTTGCCAGTACACGTGAGTAAAGATGCGAATTAAATATTGTGTTCTTCTGAATGGCAACAGTGAATGGCACTTCATCGTTTGTGATGTCATCGGCAGAAGCGTTAAACAATGAAAGCGTTTAATAATATAATCGTTTTGGGATATCTTAGATAACACAGGGCAACAGTGATGTTGGTGCTGGGGGTTTTGGAACTGATTTCGTATGAATTTGGTACCCTGAGTTCAAATATGACATCAGTTTTTGCCCAGAAGCTCAAATTTCTAAAGTAACATTAAAATGTACATAAAACAGGTTTAAGTAACACCTATAGATCAAGTGAAACACAAAACAGGGATTTTTTATTCCAGTTGCATTGTACAAATAATAAGAGATTGATTACCAAACAGTCCAATTGGGCTCTTGGACATGGGTCCCTAATTTTTAAGATCCTCAAAATGACTAAAATTGTAGTAGTCTTACTTAAGAAAACTTTACCTTAATTTTCTTAAGTTTTCTCCTTTATTTATTTACCTTTTTTACGTGTACTTAAGTGTGGGATACTCTGCAAATATGCTTGCAAATATATGCAAGCCAAGAACTTACAAATTGACCTTAACTTGTTGAAACGTTATTGCTAAACTTGTCAAACTTTTACTGCATCTGATGAATTTTTCTTTAATTTACTAGACTGCAGGCTGACAATAGGGTAAATATGCCGGAAGCAATCCTAGTTTAAGAAGCCCACACTTGCTTTAAATGTGCGCAAAATGGATTTAAAACTGCATTTTTTGGGTAAAACAGCAGCACTTATCTAAAAAAGTAGAGCTGCTAGAAAAAAACTAATGTCATATTTCGATTCAGAGCCCCAAACATATCTAAAATCAGTTCTCAAACTCTGGGAACCAAAGAAAAAAAAATTGTTTTGTTTCCCTGTGTAATATTCCCCCTCCTTCCTTTGTAAAACGATCTGTTTGTAATTTTTGTCAAAGAGGTATTGTCGCCGAATACCGAGATATTTTTGGTGACCATAAAATGTTGCTAAACATTTTCATCCAAATTAGTAAAAGAATTCTTTTTCCGAAAAATTAATCCAACTTTCTTTTTAACCAACTTCAAAAAGGAGGCGGTTACCAGTTCATACCTTATGTATGTTTTTTTTTTTTTTTTGTTTGTTTGTCCACTCACAGCATCTCACCTAGTGAACCGATTTTGATGATTCTTTTTTTAATGGATAGGGGATGGCTCAACTTAGGTCCCATTACTTTGCTTGACCATATTTGTGCTTTAGAAAAAAGTTATGGGCCAAAAACAACAAATTTTCTTGCAATTTCCCTATTAAATGATTAAATATAAAACCCATTGTTATGGAAGTTTGATGCCATACGACAGTAACATTAATAGTAATTGTAGTGATAATTTTGAATGAAGGCTTCTCTGAAGCAAGCATCAAATTTCTTCAGGGGGATATTTCGATAATCGGGAATCTGGCGCTGTCGTCTCATTTTTGGCATAAATAATTTGATTTTGGTAATCCTGCTGATTTATAGTAAGCCTATGTGAATTATCGAAATTTTCCCTTCTTCAGGGCTATTGCGCCATAGCGGGGGTAAACCTAACCTGGAAGCGAGGTGATGCAGTGATTAGGATCTGCTTAGCCTTCACAATGCTACCATTTGGTTTGCCTCAACTACACAGTAGTATTTTTATCGTTATCATCTACGCCAATAACAGATGATCAGGGATAAGTAAGAAAATACAGGATTGCATAACAAGCAACTTGTATGCTGTGAAATGGAAACTAGTTAGGGAAAACGTAATACTTAAATGGTTATAATTAAATTAACTACACATGAATTCCAGAGAGGAACAAAGATAAGTTTTTAGTGCCAATCGCCTAAAGTTTAATGCGTGTTTATAGTTTTTTTATTTTTTTAGTATAGAGCATTTTTATGAAAAAAATGAGGCGAAGTTTCGCGATGGTAACTTCTTACTATTTCTGAAATACCTACATTTACACTAAAAAGAATGAAATAAAAAAATTTTGAAAAAAAAATAGAACCGACTTAAAAATTGCTCTAAAAAGTGAAAAATAATTCTATTCTTTAAACACCATCGATAATGCTTTTAAACATAATTTTTGAAGTTGGCGCAAAAACGATAGATAAAATCATTCACAGTCTAACTCAACTATAATTATAAATTTAACCAGACCCAGTTTCTTCACTATCACATACATTATGCATTGATGACAGCATATTTGAATAACGATATAAATCTTTCATTCGTAACTTGGGATGCTTTTCTGAAAAAGATATGAACGAAGCATGGTTACACTGGATTTTACGTTTTGTTTTTGCGCCAACTTCAAAAATTATGTTTAAAAGCATTATCGATGGTGTTTAAAGAATAAAATTATTTTTCACTTTTTAGAGCAATTTTGAAGTCGGTTCTATTTTTTTTTTCAAAAATTTTTTACCTCTCTTCTGTTTATATAAAATAATGTTCATTGTGTTAGCTTCAACGATTCTAGTGTGGTTTCAGTTTAAAGTTGTACGTTAATTAAAACTCATCCAGTATAATGAAATTTTCCTATCTAGTTTAACTATACGGTTTACTCCCTTTAAAAAATCTTTTGTGGTAATTTTAAGTTGTTGTTTTTGTCGTGTGGTTAGTACAAAATGAAAATTAAAAAGAAAAAAAAGGTTACAATAAAACAAAAAAGCAATGAAATTAAAAAAAAGAGACGAAGATTGAGACGAATGTTTAAAAAACGCCCCAGGCGACTTCTTCGGGCTTGTCCATTTTACAGTGTTCGCTTTATACTTTTCTGATCTATTTTGGAGAGGGCCGCTATGATGAACGAGCAATTAGAAATGTTTCGTAAGGTTCACCCCTCCCCAACGAAAGAATTCCTAGTGCATGGTAGCAGTAACTAACTTAAACGATATTAACATATGCAATAGCTTAAAAAAATCAACAACACTTGCATATGTTAAAACTCTAAAAACGATGACGATGTATGTAAAAAATGGATGCAAAAGCCAAAAAAGGATTTCTCATTATTGCAAACGGATCACACACGAGAAAACCGTACAAACATGCCAACTGATCAAGCTATCTTAAATCAAAAACGTATAAGGGTAGGGTAGGCAGTTTTTTCGAACAAAACTGGTCTCGTCACTCGTCTCGCCAGTAGTGTAGATCTATGACAATAAGTAGGTGTTTCAACTGGTAGTGTAGACCTAAAAATCATTAAGTTATATAGATCTAAAAACCAATTTTCAACTAATCAGGTTTTAGGCCGTGGAAGATATGATTAAATTTGATTCAATTCATCTCTTTTTTAGAAGGGATTGTTTGACAGTTAACCCTCGATTACGGCACAATATTTGTTTTTATCGCCTGCTCTGCGTCTAATCTGGATATGTCGAGAAGAGATCAGTCAGCACATCTCTAGACGGACATCCTTAAAAAGGAAAACAGCCGGTATTCAACGAATGTAACAACATCATGCAACATAAGTTGACACATTTTTAAGTGACATTTGTCAGGAATGGTTATTTGTTGTCCAATGTCCAGTTTCATTCAATTCAGCTTTTTTTAAAAAGGGGATTGTTTGACAGTTAACCCTCGATTACAGCACAATATTTGTTTTTATTGCCTGCTCTGTGTCTGCTTTGGATATATGTCGGGAAGAGATCAGTCAGCACATCTCTAAACGGATATCCTTAGAAAGGAAAACAGCCGGTATTCAACGAATGTAACAACATCGTGTAACATACGTTGACATACCATTTAAGTAACATTTGTCAGAAATGGTTATTTGTTGTTCAATGTCCCGGTTCATTCAATTCATCTTTTTTTTTTTTAAAGGGATTGTTTGACAGTTAACCCTCGATTACAGCACAATATCTGTTTTTATTGCCCGCTCTGCGTCTAATCTGGATATGTCGAGAAGAGATCAGTCAGCACATCTCTAGACGGACATCCTTGGAAAGGAAAACAGCTGGTATTTAACGAATGTAACAACATCATGTAACATAAGTTGACATACCATTTAAGTAACATTTGTCAGGAATGGCTATTTGTTGTTGAATGTCCCGTTTCATTCAATTCATCTTTTTTTTTTTTAAAGGGATTGTTTGACAGTTAACCCTCGATTACAGCACGATATTTATTTTTATTGCCCGCTCTGCGTCTAATCTGGATATGTCGAGAAGAGATCAGTCAGCACATCTCTAGACGGACATCCTTGGAAAGGAAAACAGCCGGTATTCAACGAATGTAACAACATCATGCAACATAAGTTGACACATTTTTAAGTGACATTTGTCAGGAATGGTTATTTGTTGTCCAATGTCCAGTTTCATTCAATTCATCTTTTTTTTAAAGGGATTGTTTGACAGTCAACCCTCGATTACAGCACAATATTTGTTTTTATTGCCCGCTCTGCGTCTAATCTGGATATGTCGAGAAGAGATCAGTCAGCACATCTCTAGACGGACATCCTTGGAAAGGAAAACAGCCGGTATTCAACGAATGTAACAACATCATGTAACATAAGTTGACATACCATTTAAGTGACATTTGTCGGGAATGGCTATTTGTTGTTGAATGTCCCGTTTCATTCAATTCATCTTTTTTTTTTGAAGGGATTGTTTGACAGTCAACCCTCGATTACAGCACGATATCTGTTTTTATTGCCTGCTCTGTGTCTGCTCTGGATATATGTCGGGAAGAGATCCCTCAGCACATCTCTTAGACGCCACCTGATGGGATGTGGGCAATGTGGTTCCGAAAGGGAATCTACTTACGCGCTCGTTCCTCCCACGACAGCCGATATCTCATCGGAACAGAGCATCGGCACTTTGTTATAAGTTGTTCCAGTCCGCCCCACGTGTTGCAGAGCTTCCTCGGTAGCACGGGGCTCTAAAAATACGCATCCATCCCTCCTTGCCGTCGATCCTCCACTTTGCTCCAGATGAGGAGAGGCGAGAGCACAAGAGACAGGTACACGAGGGAGACGCTTCCTCATCCTCCGGAGCCGGAGGATCCACGTGAAGAAAAAAAAGGTGAGTACCCTCCATCTCTGCTCTGCGTGTTCCGTTACTTCCTTCAGGAAAATAGTATTGGGTGGTCTGGCCGGTAAATGGACGTTTAAGAACAATTTCGTTTTCAGGAATTGATATCATATAAAATTGCGGCATTTGCTGTATGACAGCAAAAACATTTTTACTGGTACAGTAGAGTCTCGAAAATCCGAGGTTCTACTTATCTTCTGATGTGCTTCATTTATATATTAAGTTAAAATTTTAGTAGCTAAGGAGTTGATTTTTATTAAAATCTGAAAATAGAAATATTTTGCTACTGTAAAACTTAGTAACTGAATACAGCAAATAATAAAAATACATTGAAAAGTTGGTTTCAACAATACATCCTAAGTGGCACGAAATATTCATCGAAGATATTGATTAAATATTAAGAGAACTAGAAAGTCGGCCGTCCAGGTATGACGGGTGAAAATTGCTACTTCATTCTGATTCTCAATTTTACTTATCTTCTGATGTACTTCATTTATATTTTAAGTTAAAATTTTAGTAGCTAAGGAGTTGATTTTTATTAAAATCTGAAAATAGAAATATTTTGCTGCTGTAAAACTTAGTAACTATATACAGTAAATAATAAAAATACATTGAGAAGTTGGTTTTAACAATACTTCCTAAGTGGTACGATATATTCATTGAAGATATTGATTAAATATGAAGAGAACTAGAAATTTGCCCGTCCAGGTATGACGGGTAAAAATTGCTTCTACATTTGAACGAAGCCATTGCCTGTTTGGTAATATTTTGATACTTGAAATTGTAACCCTTACTCCAGTGGATTAACCCTAAACTCCAGTAGGTAGTGTTGATTGTTGACCGCTGTTTCGTTTCTTCATTCCCCTGAAAGGACAGTCTTACCAATAAAACAGTTAAGTGACCAAATCGAGATCAGCCTTATCACAATAAAGCCTTTCCCTGCATGTTAAACATTACCAGAACATATTATTAAATGATCATGCCGTGGTGCGAGTTTCATTGTTGAAACACGCGGGTTACTCGATCATCGGCCATTATGTATAAGAGAGTTCTTGAAGATAACAACTTGAAGTATAAACTTAACATTGATTTGCTACAAAGAACGTGTTAACATCCCATTTGGAATATCCGATAGCAATCATAAAAGGAAGTGTACAACTTGATGCTACATGAATTGGATGTACGAAATTTTTAAACCTGAAACTAACCATTTTCGTGTGATCCAAGATACACACACACGCACGCAGATACAGAGATACAGACGTCATGACAAAACTCGTCAAAGTGGATTCAGGCGCAGTAAAAATAAAATTTTGGTTGCCTACAAATTTAGGACATAAAAATATAGGTACACCGTGAAAACCTAAAGTCAAAATTAATTTAGATATAATTAAAGAGGATAATTATGTTTAAACTTCAGTGATAATTTTTTTGTGATGCCAGGACTCCCTTTTCATTACACAAGGAAGTAAAAGGTTCTCCACCTCATGTTGTTCGAATAGTGTAAATTTTTAATCTAGATTACTTTCGATTACTTGGATACTCGAGTTTTCAGTTATCCAAGGTGACGTGGGAAATTACCTCGAATTTTCGAAACTAAATGTAATAATTACATTAAGTGGCAATAAAACCGCACCCATACCTTTCGTTTATGATGTAAAATGATCTCTTGAATCTGACCATCGTTTTTTCCATCAGTCATCGTTTCCTCGAGAAGCCTTGCCTCCATACTTTCCATTTTTCGATATTTTTATGACGATAATTTTTATTGTGAGTCAGAATGAGTATTGTTTCACCCGTTAAACTTTTTCTGAAGGGTTAAAGATGAAATAATCAAAAATATACACGTTTGTACCAAAAAGGGAGACTTATGGGAAGGTAGATTTTCTACCTTAAAATATTTCTAAGAAAAATTAATATCTCAAAAAAAATAATTATCTCTTTTTAAAGACTATTTTTCAGTTTACTTTCTCAGTCATAATCCTTGAATTTTGCTTCCGGTTTTAATTGTTGTCAAAAACAATGAAAAATAATAGTTATTATAAAATAATCATACTTCCGCTTTTTAATTGATGCCAAAAAAAAAGTGAACATGAAAGGCAGAATTTAAGCAAGCATATACTTGAGGGCGTTTTTAGATGTTTTCTGTTTTTTTTTTTTTTTCGCGCACTATACTTGTTCAAAAGGGCTTTTAAATTCGAGCATACAAATAGGCAAAATTGAAAAAATATTAACGGTAAATAATTCTCTCTTTATAAGCAATGCACTTATATACCCCCCTTTTTTTTCAAAGAAGGATGTGTAACAAGCAAATATGTTTTAAATTTCAAAAAGTTACACCTCAAATAAATTTTAAAACGTAAAAACTGTACAATAAAATATAAAAATGTTTTTTTTTTTTTAAATTCTAACGACTATTTCTATAAGTTTGGTTTGCACTAAAAAGTATGAAATAAAAACAGTATAAGATTTCTTGATTGCAACACTCAAAAGTTTAAGTTGATCTTAATATCGTTATGTGAATGTTGATTCTAAAGCAGCCAATAAAATTTAAACTAAAAATTCGAGGGAAGAAAGGGGCGGTATACAGCTCTGTATAAATAGCTTTTACTATACCCTCTTTATTTCTTATCTTCTCAATTTTTAATTTTAATTTTATTGACTGCTTTAGAATTAGCATAAACATAAAGATATTAAGATAGTTCTTTCCCACGTACTAGGAAAGTACTACTAACTGAAATGCCAATTTAAGGCGTAAGAAAAATGCCGGTTCGCATGAATAAGCCTAATGAACTTCGAATACACTACAAGTAACAAAAGACTGTTTACTTAAAATCAGAAAAAGATGGAACTGTACATTTTTTGCGCTATTTATCTCTTCCAAGGTTGGGGTTTTGTACGTCCAAATCTGGTTTTGGACAGGAGAGGTGGTTTTTATTGTCCAAAACTATCTAAAACTGTCCACAAGTTTGCTAAAGCTAAAGGAGTCTAATCTAACCAATTAGTATTTACTTCAACATAAGTAATGAGTAAATATTAATATTATTTAGTGGTAATAAATGAATTCTTGATAATATTTTTCTCTGAAATGTTCACTTTAAAAATATTTTACGTAAACAAATTGCTAATAACTCTATTGCATCAAAACTCTTTTCTGTAAGGGTTGGTAGTGTTATGTAAAAAAATTTTCAACACTACCAAAGCAATTAATTTCAGTTCCACTTACAACTCAAAGTACTTCTATTAAATATGTAATGCTTAAAAGCAAAAAAAAAAGCTTATTTTTTAAAAAAGGGGCTTCTGCGTAATATTTTACATGTGTTTATACTAAACATTCTTTTTTAAATAATAGATTTAAGAATAATAATTTAATAAAATAAAATTTCTTTTATTTTAAAACTAGCGCAATTTTTTTAAAAATTTATATTTAAAAAAAATACATTCTGTAACTTAAATAAATAATCACTATATAATATCTTGAAAAATTAAAAAAAAAAAACAATCAGCAGTTTCTAAGAGGAGATTGGTAGTAATTCAATTTCGATCATCAAATGGCATTATAGTCATTTCATCACTACAGTTAAAAGAAGAAAAACTACTTCAAAGCTGCAAAAGAATCTAATATTTTTTTTCTTCCTTCGGATGAAAAAATTTTATTCATTACATTTAAGTCAATTATTGCACTTTATTTCGACCTTCATTTGTACACATGTATGTAGGATATTTGGCTACTGTTATAAAAAAAAATTATTAGAATTCATGAGCACTAATTAATATTTTTAATGAATAGTTTAAAACTTCAATGTGCATAGAGTGGAATCAACAGTATAAGTTTTATCATGCTTTAAAATGTATGAAATGTTCGCATTCAATCCATTTTCAATATAAACATTACTTCAATAGGTTTTATTCTGTTATTGGTATTTTTACACAAAATACAATTTTACAAAAAATATAGTTTTAGACAATTTTGGATGCAAGTGTTTTGGACAGGACGGTAAAAACCAGGATTTTCACCGTAATGTCCAAAACCCTGCCAACCCTGGGCGGTCAATCCAAGCTGGTCAGCTTGCGAGATCGAGATTTTCGCTCACGTGATCGGCTGTGATGTAGAAATGTCGCAAAGTAGTATTCTAATCTACTCGAACTTAGTTTGCGGCTAGGTTCAAGTAGATTAGAATACTACTTTGCGACATTTCTACGTCACAACCAATCACGTGAGCGAAAATCTCGATCTCGCAAGCTGAAGAGCTTGGAATGACCGCCCTGATCACTTCCGAAAATAGAAATACATTAACTTTCGGAAAATTTGCAATCTGCTCCAATGATTTCTCTTAATTTACATATTTCACCATGCTTTGCAACATGATTTAGCATATTTAAAATATAAAATAATGTCATACAAAATGAGGACTTCATTTATTTGAAAATTATGATTATGGTAATGTGAATGTTTCTCGAATTTTTTTATCTAATAAGTCGTTTCGATATTAGTTTATATTAAAAGCGGTCAGTAATCAATTCTGCTGTAAAAACCCCTTTCTTTAATATTTTCCCTCGCCCTTTAAAATAAAAACATATTTGAATGTTCATCGTATTGTGCTTTTGAGTGAAAAACAAATCAAATGAGGTTAGGAGCCTATATGAGAAGTAGTTGAAGGTTTCCCAGCAGCTTATTTGGATCTTGAATCTTTAAGAATAGTTTGGAAATTTTTTAACGAAGTGTAAAAACCAAATATCATCAAAAGTTAACAATACTAGTTCTCTTGGAGTATTTGCTAGTTGTCATTTATGCCATTCATGTGTATTTTAGGATCTGTGCAGGTTTGTTCATGAGCAATTTCAGTTACGAGTGATATTGATATCTATTTTGTTGTGTGCTTCTGAGTCCAAATTTTAATTATAGTTTAAGTTGACAGTTTACCAGCACGAAATATCGGCATTTTGTTAAGCCTTTAGTTATAAATTTGAGGCAGTGCAACATGCGAGTTTTTTTTTTTTTTTTTGCTTATTTTTTGTTCAAAAGTGGCAAAACAGATTCTTTCCAACGGAGCTAGGACTCAATCAAACATTTTTTTTACTCCATTATTCATTTAATTTTTAATATCAATATTTACTATTATTATAGCAATGCTTACGCATCATCACGCGAAGTCAACCAATCATTTTAATTCTGTAGCTTAAGAAACAGCAAAATAACATTAACTCCAAATAGTGCACATATGCTAATCTAACTAAAAGTGTAAAAATTCAGCGCTCTGATCTCTTCTGTCTCAAAAGTTTTCATAAAGGAGGGAAAGTATAGTATATTATTGCTATATACTATAAACTGTACTATTGCCTTATCTAGCCTATTTTCATAAAGCCTCGTTTATGATATAAATTAAAATTTGAAATACTGATTCTTGGAAAAAAAAAAATTGGGAAAATTAATTTTTAAAGGAGAAAACGAAAAAAATAGAAGAATGGCTACATATAGAAGAAACAAAACATGTATGTATATATATATATATATTAAATATTAGATTAAAGTTTATTTTTTCAAATTGTGCCATACATTAGAACAGCCAGAATTTTCTCTTCAAATCAAAGGGGGGAGGGGAAGAGGGTAACGAACATATTGAAAAACCAGGATTGGCAATACGGCATAAAAGTAATTTAAATGAGCACCATCAAGTTTGGAGTCCAACTTCTTGGGAGTAGTCAAGTATTTGTCCCAACCCCTAGCATGTTTAAGAAGTAACTTTTAAAAAAAGAATGCCCAATATCGACTTCTCGATTAAAAGAGCACAATGAACTCACACACCTGATAGATTGATAAATTACTTTTAAATAAAAAAAAACCACCTTCAAAAATTACCCATTAACTAAAAAGCAAAAAAAAAAAAAAAACTTATTACACTTAAATTGTATTTCCTACCCAAACATAGAAATGAATTTTTTTTTTACAATTCCAGTACGAAAATCAACTAAACTAAACACCGAATTATAAAATAAACACTGATTTAAATTACAATACGATGAACTATTTTAAATACCTAACTAATTATATACGATCTCTTAATTTTTTATAACCTTTCGAAGTCGGGACCTCCTATAAACTACTACCTAACGTAACTGACAACCCACCGAATCCTGAATTAAACACTAATTTAACTAAACGCGAAATTAGTCTGTAAAACTAAACCTACTCAGTTACGTTAGGTAGTAGTTTATAGGAGGCCCCGACTTCAAAAGGTTATTAAAAATGAAGAGGTCGTATATAATTAGTTAGGTATTTAAAATAATTCATCGTGTTGTAATTTAAATCAGTGTTTATTTTATAATTCGATGTTTAGTTTAGTTAATTTTTTACTGGAATTAATAAATAAATTTCATTTCTATGTTTGGGTAGTTGATTTCATCAAACCTGAACTTGATTACCATTAGACCGCCGAGGAAGTATACCGTTTCAAAGGATTTTTCTTATCGGTACAGGCAGGGGTGTGCACAGAAATTTTGGAGCCCATCACAAATGACTTTTCCGGGTCCCTCTCCATATTGTTTATCCCTATCTTTCACCCTTAGTTATAAAAATATTGGTACCCCTTCAGGCTTGGGCCCGGGCCAACAGGTGTCCCCCCTCCTTGTGCACGCCCCTGGGTACAGGTGTCTTCGAGTATTTATGGAACATTGTACAAAAGAAAAAAATCCGACGAGTTCAGAACCTCTTCCTTTTTTTGAAGCTTGCTGATTAATATAACCCTAATTTCAAATTTTCAAATTGAACTGGCGTCATCGTGAAATAGTAAATCTAGAATATTGGTCAAACTTCAGAAATCATACACAGTTATAATGTATATTATTAAAGAATATAAATTAAATCGTGGGAGAGGGGTGTTCTGTGTTCAATTCCCCCTCAATTGAACACTAAACATATTTTAAAACTGGAATATTAAATAAAGAACTTTATATTTTAGTGCCTAAATAAAGTTATTTATTACTAAATCAAATATTAAGGTAATTGATTCAACTATTAAAGTAGCAAGATATATTTAATTTACTGCTTTGCTACGCAGCAATAAATACATTAGTAACACCGAAAATAAAAAAAATTAACAGGAGGCGCAGCGTTGCGAAAATCAATCATCCATGTGCCGCGAGAATAAAGGTCATTCAAGAGAAAGCCAAAATCTTAGGTATGAAAATACACCGATCACAGCAAACCCACGTGACGGTGACGTATGAAATTTAAAGTTTCTTGGATTTCTCCGGGACCCCTTATCAGATCCATACCAAATTACAATGGGACCATCTGAGAAGTATACCCTTCCAAACAAGAATTTTTTTTTTTTCAAATCGGTCCAGTAGTGTTGGAATAATTCGAAAACACACATAAAAATTTGCAATACGAAATCATAACCTCCTTTTTTGAAGTCGGTTAATAAACACTATAGTTGGAGCAAGGTTAACTTGGCAGGGTTAAAAAGAATGGTGTGATCAGGCTCTGTTGTATAACCTTCACATTGCTACAAAGTTAGCTGTGTCTCAACCATTGGTCAGAAGTAGCAATTTCCGACGCTATTGTAGTAGCTCCTTTTTTGTTTGTTTGTTTTTTTTTAGTAGTTTGTAATGCAGCGCACTACTTTTTCAAAAAAATAGAGTAGCGAGTAGTTCAATACAAAAAATATATATATATATATATATATATATATATATATATATATATATGTTTTAGCGATTTCTGGAAACTACAATTAAATAATATTTTTTTAATAAAAAGAGAGATAGTAGGTTCAAACGAATCTGACTGGCTTATATCTTATGCGATTACTATATCAGCAAATGTAATGGCAAATAAGACTAGGATCCCCTTCTCTTACCAGGAGAAAACTCTGGTTAGGCTATTGAAGTTGGGAGTACAGGGTGTAAGTAACAAGAATAAAATTGGGTGAGCTTTTATGTAATACACTTTTTCTGACGTAGTTTTACTCATCTTCGTGTTTGCTTAAAATCAAACACTTGAATCCTTATAATCAGTTGCAGTTCAATAAGAGTCATTTTCTATTTCAGAGTGGTATTTCAAACTACATTTGGAAGCTGCGGCAGGAAGCAATATTTACTTCACAATTGGATAGATGCTTGGATGCATTTTCTAACAAATATCCGAGCATTTGCTCTGTGTGACTTATTTCCCCTCAAGAAGAAGGAAAAATATTCTGAAACGAAGTTAGTCTCCCAGAGACTATTCAATGCTGAACAAAAAACATTCTCTCTGTCACAATAATTCGGAGGGCAACCAAAGGTAGTGTGTAACATCTCACAGTTTTAAAAAACGATGGTACGAGTAACAAAAGAAACGATGGCTAGTTTCCAGAAGATGGCAGAAAGAAGTTTTGACACTTCCGCGTTGTGACATTATGATGTCGTTCATGAATTGGAAGCACCACAGTTGTACGTCCTCGGAGATTAATCGGGCAAATATGTAAAAACACTAGACTCATTCATCACGAAAACGCCACATCAATTAATGCATCATGATTCCACTATGATTTGCAAGTCAGCAGCGGAAAAAATGAAGTTCTGCTAATTTTTACTTTATTCATTATATTTTAATGCAAAAAAGAAACACATTAAAATAGTCTTTGTGAAAGTAAGTAATCACCTTGTCAAACGCAGAAAGCTTGAAGCTGGAAGTGATTACAGACACTTCCAACTCAAAGAAGTACCAGGGAAAGAAATAGGGTAATTTGCTCCAAATTTATGAGAGTAAAACAGACGAACCGCCGAAGCATAACATGAATCATAACATAGGATTACCTTTTGAACAAAACAAGCTTTTCGGTAGAGACAAGCATACTTAAAATCATTAAATGATAAAAAAAAAAAAAAATATGGCCACTGAAGATGTCTCAACCATTGGAAAGATCCGATTCAGTCAGGGTGCCATAAAGGATTTTTCAAAAACGGATCTGGTGCTTATACCGATTAATTGAACCAAATTGTAAAATATCTGGAAGAATAGCTTACAGCCTGCATCATACTGAGTCATGCTATTTTATTGATTCGAATTCTACCTGAAGCTGCTTTTCTATCCACTGAAACGAAACAATAAGTGCCATGACGTGCCATAGGTGCTGAAAATACCTTCCCATGACTTGCTGGCAAACAGCAACCTTTTCCTCTCATATACTTCACCAATCGCACCAGAAAATGATCCTCATAGCAAGGTGAGACCGGTCTCGATCAAACATGCTGGATGTCCTGCGAAGTCTGAAGAGCCTGGTGAAGGTATGTCGGACCCACATCGACAACGAGGTCTTCCGACTCCACTACACCTTCACTGTGCTCTGCCTGCTGACATTCTGCATCGTAGTCACCACAAAGCAGTACGTGGGGGACCCCATTGACTGCATACACGGCCAGGACATTCCTTCCTCCATCATCAACACATACTGCTGGATACACACCACATACACCATTCCTTCGGCTTACAGCAAGAAGGTGAGTCCTCTTTTTTGAATTCAATTTAAATTTTGTAGTTTTACAGGATTTTATGTCCAATGGTGAAGCATATTTGCACACACTTGAAACATACATACCGTCGCTAAAAAAAAGAATGGGCTATAATATATAATTTGACCAATGGGCGTATCTCTACAATAAATAGTAAAAAAGTTACAGTCCCTCATACTGAAGGCGGTTCTCAAGCGATACAGTAAACTGGAAATATTTAAATCGGTTTTCTGCAAAATAATTAAAAGTGAGGATACGCCCATTTGTCTTTTTAGCGGTGATACTACGTTCCATATGTGTCAAAGAGTTATTTTCTACTGAAAGTCAACGGCGGTGATTGATTTTACAAAGTTTCTGTCAATTACAACATTTTAATCGATTCTCTTCCTCCCCCTCCCTCCCATGCTGGTTATTATTATTTTTTTTAAGTGTTACAAAATAATTTGTATTGATCTCCTACTAAGTTTTATCATAGGTTCATCATTATTCTAAGTTATGAATTAGCTACTAAGAACCTAAGTAGGACTTCATGTTTCATAAGTTTTATCTTATGAATTAGCTACTAAGAAACGAAGTAGGAATTCACTGAAAATATAAATTGTTTACAAAAGCAATAAACTGTTTTCTTATTGCAGCAATTTTCATTCCTCCTCCTTGAGAAACAAAAAGTTTAGCTCTCTGCATTTACATAGCGAGATCTGACTCTGATTATTTAGCCGTTCATTTTGTCAATGTCTTGAATGAGACTTTGGATGCCGAAGATAGGAAAACATTTTAACAACGGGAACAATTTGAAGGAGAAATAATACTCATATTATTTCAACTCTGAAGTAACGTTAAATTAAATACACTAGACAACAAAAAAATATGTTGTTTTTTGCTACATAGTGAAAATACCTGATAGTACAATGAAGCACAGATTTCAAATATGCAAACAACTTGACTTCATCACTTACATTTTTTTTTTTTTTTTTTTGACACACAACTGAAGTGTAAAAGAAATGTTCAATTGCATGATTAATACAAAAAAAAAAAAAAAAAAAGAAAAAACACTTACTTAGCAAGTCTTCATTTCTTTCTGTATTTGACATCAGGAACATCCCTTTAAATGTACAGCAATAATCGACAAGCGTTTGTTCACTTGGATCGGGGGAGGCCCTGCAAATTTATCTTTTTTAAGCTTTACATCAATAATACGTCAAAATTATGGTTCAAAGTGTTGAAATTCACAGTGTTATCAGTTGTCTTTACAAACTTTTGTAAAGGTATAATTTAATACGAAGTGCCGGTGGTATAATAAGGCCACTCTTTTTTTCTCTTCTGCTCGTTATTACCATACCATTCCCTGATGAATCAACAAAACTGTACAAAGCCTAAGCAATTAACCAAATACATTTCACTTAAAGCAAGACTTCATTTTATGTCAGAAATAACAACCCCAATGCATGGGTTGAACTAAATTATGTCAAATAAAACTTTCAAATCTTCATATGTTTCCTTCCTTTTAACTGGATATGCTATAGTTGTACCGAGGATAACATGTTTCTATTCTATTCTATACTAGAAGAGTTTTATAAGAGTCACTAGTGATACCCGCACGGCTTTGCCCGTAATAGAAAAAATCAAAAGGTCTTTTGGTTCGCCTGTATATTTACAAATAATGTATGGTGAATTTTCTCGCCAGTTGGCTTGTACCCATCTTACGGTTCCACGTTATGATAATCTCGTATCTCGCCAATTGGCTTGTGCCCATGTTACGGTTCCACGTTATGATAATTTCGTAATTTACTCGTCCATCTTATGATATTTTTTTCTTAAAATTGGAATAGAAAAAGAACCACATCGAATTTTCGAAAAATCGCTTCGAGGTGCACACCCCCATGCTGCATACTAAATTTGTGCCAAATTTCATGAAAATCGGCCGAACGGTCTAGGCGCTATGCTCGTCACAGACATCCTACAGATATCCTACAGACATCTTACAGACATCCAGACATCCTCCGGACAGAGAGACTTTCAGCTTTATTATTAGTAAAGATTACCAAGTCTCACCTAATTTGTTTGATGTTCAAATACGAACATATCCATTACAGAATCAATACTGTTGCAGTATTGTATATCATTTTCCCGAGAGTAAATATTTACAAAATCCTTATCCCTTCATTCAAATATAAAAACACAGAAAATGATTTAGTTCAGGTTAAATCTATCACAAAAATTGGTGCGAATGAGACTGACCACCATGTCACCACTGCAGTAACAGCTAACCGGACCATTTATCACTACATTTATTGTCTTCACGACAGAATTTTAGTAGTTAACTCTGTGTTTTTCGCATTACGTGATATAGAAACATACGGGCAAAATAAGAAACTTAAAACTTATGATTGCTCAAAAACTGTGGATGATAGAAAAATGTGGACTGGATATTTGAGATAGGCGTTAAAAGTTACCCTAGGAACACTGAATGTCAGGGCTGCGGAGTCGGGCGAATTTTGGAGTCAAGGAGTCAGAGTCGGGAGTCGAAGATTTTAAATTCTAAGAGTTGGAGTCTGTCATTTTCCCTCAAAATCCGCAACTGTGCCAGTGCTTGCAGAGTCGAACTGATTTTAGGGTTAAGAGTCAGAGTCGGAGTAGATGGCCCTAAAATTTCCGGGCTCGGAATCAGTCTTTTCCCCCCGACTCCGCAGCCCTGGTTTCATGCAGCAAAGTCTTAGCTTGCCAGCAATACACAATTTTTCTTTAGCGTCCATTATTTTGCCTTGATTGAAGAGTTCAACCCTTCTCCCCCACCCCTCATAAAAATATCTTCCGTTAGGGCATAACACTATTGTCAATCGTTATTCCGATGTTTGCTTAAAGTATTAACACCATTATTCCCTCAGACAAGTGCTAAATGCATTACCCTCATTTATAATTCTGTGTTTTGTTCAAAGTATGACACCATCATTTTTAATTCAGTCATTTACTGCCATCACTTGCAGTGTAATAGTTTACTCAAAGCACTACTATTACTCGAAATAAATAGATTATACTTTCTGACGACACAGTTAGTTGTGCAAACTAGTGCTATGACACTTTATTGAGCCCTTTGTTCACAATATTGTTATCACTCCTGCTTCAGTCACATGCTCAAAGTATTGCTATCACTGGCTATTCAGTCATTTGCCCAAAAAGATTGCCATCATTCCCAGAGTCAAGAGTTTGCAATTCAATCAGCGAATGTCATTGCTTGCAGTGGAATAGTTTACTCAAAGCACTACTATTACTCGAAATAAATAGATTATACTTTCTGACGACACAGTTAGTTGTGCAAACTAGTGCTATGACACTTTATTGAGCCCTTTGTTCACAATATTGTTATCACTCCTGCTTCAGTCACATGCTCAAAGTATTGCTATCACTCGCTATTCAGTCATTTGCCCAAAAAGATTGCCATCATTCCCAGAGTCAAGAGTTTGCAATTCAATCAGCGAATGTCATTGCTTGCAGTGTAATAAATTACTCAAAGCACTACTATTACTCGAAATAAATAGATTATACTTTCTGACGACACAGTTAGTTGTGCAAACTAGTGCTCTGACACTTTATTGAGCCCTTTGTTCACAATATTGTTATCACTCCTACTTCAGTCACATGCTCAAAGTATTGCTATCACTGGCTATTCAGTCATTTGCCCAAAAAGATTGCCATCATTCCCAGAGTCAAGAGTTTGCAATTCAATCAGCGAATGTCATTGCTTGCAGTGGAATAGTTTACTCAAAGTACTACTGTTACTCGAAATAAATAGATTATACTTTCTGACGACACAGTTGTGCAAACTAGTGCTATGACACTTTATTGAGCCCTTTGTTCACAATATTGTTATCACTCCTACTTCAGTCACATGCTCAAAGTATTGCTATCACTGGCTATTCAGTCATTTGCCCAAAAAGATTGCCATCATTCCCAGAGTCAAGAGTTTGCAATTCAATCAGCGAATGTCATTGCTTGCAGTGGAATAGTTTACTCAAAGTACTACTGTTACTCGAAATAAATAGATTATACTTTCTGACGACACAGTTAGTTGTGCAAACTAGTGCTCTGACACTTTATTGAGCCCTTTGTTCACAATATTGTTATCACTCCTACTTCAGTCACATGCTCAAAGTATTGCTATCACTGGCTATTCAGTCATTTGCCCAAAAAGATTGCCATCATTCCCAGAGTCAAGAGTTTGCTATTCAATCAGCGAATGTCATTGCTTGCAGTGGAATAGTTTACTCAAAGTACTACTGTTACTCGAAATAAATAGATTATACTTTCTGACGACACAGTTAGTTGTGCAAACTAGTGCTCTGACACCTTATTGAGCCCTTTGTTCACAATATTGTTATCACTCCTACTTCAGTCACATGCTCAAAGTATTGCTATCACTGGCTATTCAGTCATTTGCCCAAAAAGATTGCCATCATTCCCAGAGTCAAGAGTTTGCAATTCAATCAGCGAATGTCATTGCTTGCAGTGGAATAGTTTACTCAAAATACTACTGTTACTTTTAATAAATAGATTTCACTTTCTAATAACTGAGTCAGTTGTTCAAACTATTGCTATGACGTTTTATAGAATCTTTTGTTTAAAATATTGTTATTACTTGTATTTCAGTCATTTGCTCTAAGTATTGATATTACTCGTATTCAGTCATTTGCCCAAAAATATTGCCATCATTCAGTGGCGTACCTAGCAAGGGTGGCACCCGGGGCGATAATTTTTTGTGTCACTCCCCCCCCCCCCCACAAACGCAAAAGAAAAAAATATTAAAATTTTATTTGCAAAGATGAAATTCGTGCAATTTTCGGGAAGCAACTACATTTGTGTTAGAACGAAATTTTAAGTGGGCTAATGTACAAAAAAGAAATGAATATGGGAGTCCGGGGGGTTGGCCCCCGGAAAATTTTCAAATTTGTAGTATCAAAAATGTATTTTAGCTTAACATTTTCCAAAACCTTGCAGTTCCACTTTGAATGCCACCCCCCAGAGGGGTGACACCCGGGGTAGACCGCCCCCCCCCCCCCCGCCGTGACGTCACTACATCATTCCTTTTTCGAAACTGACTAACATCCATTCTTTTGTTTTGAGACCGAAAGAGCCAAAAGGCTGTTCGGTCCATGCTGGAAGCAACGAATCCAGAAGACATACATCAACCGTAGCATAAACAACTCTCAGAACGTGTTATAATAGCAAAGATAGAAGTTTGCATTATTTTAGAAGTAAAGTTTCCGCTGAACTTTAGCATTCTATTTTTGAGCCAGCACTCTCGAGGGAAAGAAGATTTACAAAACAGAGAGACTTTCCCTCGCAGCTTTCCGAGGAGGAAGGGATACGATTTCTTCGGAATTGCTTATGGACAGGTTTTCCAGCGAAAAAACTGCTGCCTTTATAAAATCATCGTGATGGTTTGCAAAGAAGTCAAAATTTAGAAAATTCAAAAAGGCTGATTCAAGTGAAGAGTTTCTAAATCTCAGCATTTAGCACTCTCAAGTTGTGTAAAAATTGCTCTTAACTGTTGCAAATTGTTCCACAGATGAATGTGCTACTGCTAGTATCGTTTCAGCAAAGAATGATTGCGTTCACTGCTATGTTTTGAGGAAAAAATTGCGCGTTCAATTTGCAATCTCGTTGATAAAACATTTCCTCCAGCATAAGAATGAAAACGAGCTGATGTGTGCATCACATGACTTCCTTTTACTCCAATTCAATGTCATTTTCCCTTTTATTGGTAACTAGTGGCACCCGCACGGCTTCGCCCGTAATAGAAAAATTAAAGGTCTTTTGGTTCGCTTGTATATTTACAAATAATGTATGGTGAATTTTCTCGCCAATTGGCTTGTACCGACGTTACAGTTCCACGTTATGATAATTTCGTATCTCGCCAATTGGCTTGTGCCCATGTTACGGTTCCACGTTATGATAATTTCGTAATTTATGATAGTTTTTTTTCTTAAAATTGGAATAAAAAAAGAACCACATCGAATTTTCGAAAAATCGCTTCGAGGTGCACACCCCCATGCTACATACTAACTTCGTGCCAAATTTCATGAAAATCGGCCGAACGGTTTAGGCGCTATGCGCGTCACAGACATCCTACAGACAACCAGACATCCAGACATCCTCCGGACAGAGAGACATTCAGCTTTATTATTAGTAAAGATTTTAATGTGATTTAATAGTTTACTCTCTAAATATCACCAACAGTGGCCAAATTGAAACCAGATTTAAAAATAAAATAAAAAAAACTTAATTTGAATTCTGAAATTTTTAATTCATATTATGTGTTTCGCAATCACGAGTTGGGACAGGAACCTACCCAATAGAGTTATTGTTTCTAGAAACCTCTCCTGTCCCCCCAAACCTGTCCTTCCTCCTGTGTGGTCACGTGTGTAGAGTTGTGTGTTTGCGTAGACCTGTGTATATGCTCGTAGGCGTGTGTGTATGTGTGTGAAGGCGCGTGTAAGTGTGCCAGCGTGCGTGTGTGTAGGACAAGGACGCCACCGACCAGGAGAAGCGGGATCTGGGGGGACAGTGCTCAAGACCAGAACAGCCGTGCCTGCAGAGGACGGTGGGCGGTGGTGCTGCAGAGGCTTCTGATCCAAGTTGAAAAAGGAACGGAACATCAAAGACGGTCAAGTGAGAACAATAAGCAATCGTGATTGCTCAAAAAATTAAATCGCCAGATTTGTCGCCAAGTTGGCGACAAAACTTGGCGACCAAAAGACTGGCGATATATCGCCAAGTGTCCGCCAAATTGTAACACCACTTGAGTTTGCATCGAAATTAACAATGATTTCCCCCAAAAAAGGGGCAAAAGACCCCCTTAGAAACACCCGAATGCAACCAAAAGGGGAAGTGCTCAACTAGACCCCACTAGGAGTCTACGTACCAAATTTCAACTTTCTAGGACATACCGTTCTTGAGTTATGCGACATACATACACACATCCGCACATATTATACATACATACGCACATACAAACGTCACGAGAAAACTCGTTGTAACTAACTCGGGAATCGTCAAAATGGATATTTCGCGTGTCTATACGTTCTTAGGCACTTATCCACGTGTGGTCGAGTCCAAAAAAAAACTCGACATTCATTCGGGGGTGAGCAAAATGGAAACTAAGGTCGATTTTTGAGTGAAAATTTTTTCGCGAATACAGTACTTCCTTTTTTGTAAAAGGAAGTAAAAAAACACTTACCACGAAACATATCTTAGCTGAAGCAATCAGTGCATGGAGCTGCTATAAGCCACATGAATGATCTGCAAAAATAAATACATCTAGGTGTCGAGGATTCAAATCAAGTGATTTAAGCCATGATCTAAATCAATTGAATCAAACCAGGGATCTTAGCCATGGTTTAAATCAATGATTTTTACCATATTTAAAGTAATATTTAAAACCCTAGAAATTCTCTTGAAAGGAATAATTTTCGTTCGTCCTGGCTTTATCAAAGTTGGTATTGTCCGTTTTCCACGAAAAGACACTTGACTCCTCCCTCGTCACGGGGTATCCGATGATTCTATTTCGATGTTTTCCGCAGAAGGTACAGTGGCTCCCAAAAGTCTTCGTACACCTACGACTTTCAACGAAATAAGCCCCAATCCATTGGTTAGAATTAATATTTCGG